>NC_132892.1:2818885-3061385 GCF_030463535.1 Salminus brasiliensis | reverse complement strand
CGCCTGGCATTGGACAGGTTCATGTTGTCCTATTCTATTGGCAGTACTTCTCTACAGCGACTAGACAAACGTTTGTGAAGTTCAATGGGTGCAGCTTAAAGTGAACGTTGAATGCGTTCATTAGCAGGGGTGTCCACAAACTTTTGGACATATAGTGTCAGAGTCTGCTGAAGGTTTCAACCAGAAGATCTACCATCACCGCTGATATCCTAGAACTACACGAGCAGCCGACCTTCAGCCTGCACGCCCGCGGATGGGTCAAAGGGCCTAACGCAGGACTTCGCGAAGTATGGAGAGGAAGCAGAGAGCCGGTGTGAAGGCAGTCAGTCGGCGGCAGACAGACTCAATAACAGGCAGAAGTCTGAACCTGACCTGCAGCGAATGTTTGAAAGTGATATCTGAACCTGTCTGGATTAGACAGGAACAGGCTGGGCTCATCAGCTCCAGACTAATACGAGGTTCGAGGCTGCGCTCGTATTTCCACCTCTCTGTGCGGAGTGGCTTTACTCTGGATGCTTTCCTCGAATTTCAAATATTTGTGCTTGAATAAGTGCATCAATGTTCCCACAGTTATCCATTATTCACCACTGTTATCAGACATAGATCAGATATCTGATTCGTCCACCCCTGTTCTACTCTATTCTACTCTATTCTATTCTATACTGTCTCTGTTGTAATCAGTTATATCATATTATATTCTGATTCTCCATTTAACTCTATTCAATTCTATTCTATTCTATATTCTGATCACTTCTTCTTTATTCCACTCTATTAGACTTTATTTACCTCTGCTCGACCACTCTACTCTATTCAACTCTATTCTATTCTATTGTAATCAATTATATTATATTCTGATTAGTGCTTCTTTATTCCACTCTATTGGACTCTATTCACCTCTGCTCGACCATTCTACTCTATTCAACTCTATTCAACTCTATTGTAATCAATTATCTCATATTATATTCTGATTAGTGCTTCTTTATTCCACTCTATTGTACTCTATTTACCTCTGCTCGACCACTCTACTCTATTCAACTCTATTCAACTCTATTGTAATCAATTATCTCATATTATATTCTGATTAGTGCTTCTTCATTCCACTCTATTAGACTCTATTTACATCTGCCCTACCATTCTACTCTATTCAACTCTATTTAATTCTGTTCTATTTTAATCAGTTATATTATATTCTGATTAGCGCTTCTTTATTCCACTCTATTGGACTCTATTCACCTCTGCTTGACCATTCTACTCTATGCAACTCTATTTAATTCTGTTCTATTGTAATCAGTTATATCATATTATATTCTGATTAGTGCTTCTTTATTCCACTCTATTGGACTCTATTTACCACTGCTCTACCATTCTACCCTATTCAACTCTACTAAACTCTTCTTTCTTTATTCCTCTCCATTCTATTATTTTATTCATCACTTCTATCCTAGTGTACTCTATTTAGCTCTGTACTGTTCTATTCTCATCTATTCAACTCTATTCAGCTCTTTTCCATTCTATAAAATCTTTGTTCTACTCAATTCTGTTGTATCATATTCTGATCCGGTCTTGAACTATATTCTATTTATCCACCTGTTCTACCATTTTCTATTCTATTCACCTGTTCTCCTATAAACTATTCAACTCTATTCTAAACAATTCTACGCTATTCAGCTGTTTTATTTTAAACAATTCTACTCTATTCAACTCCATTCAACTATATCCAACTATTCTTTTGTACATGATTGTACTTTAATCAGCCCCATTCTACTCGATTCTATTCTGTTTTACTCTATTCACCTCTGTTCTATTCTAAACTATTTGATGCTATTCAACCCAGTTTTATTCTAAACTATTCTTCTCAACTCAGTTCTATTCTAGTCGTTTTACTCTATTCCACTCTTTTCTAATCTATTCTATTCTACTCAATTCCGTTGTAGAATTCAATTCTGATCCGTTCTTCCTGATTTACCTATATTCTATTTTTATCAACCTGCTCTATCACATTCTACATTATTCACCTCTGTTCTACCAAAAACCGCTCTACTGAATTCAACTCTGTTCTATTCTACTCAACTCTTTTCACATCAGTTCTACTATATTCTACTCAATTCATCTCTGTTATGCTTCATCCTACTTCTGCTCTATTGTTTTCTACTCTCTTCACCTCAGTTCTCCTCTATCTTGCTCTGTTCATTTCTGTTCTATTCTCTCCTGCTATGCTCACCACTGATTTCTATTCTATTCTACTCAACTCTGCTCAATTCTGTTCTGTTCTTTTTACGCTCCTCTATTGGATTATCTCCTGCTCTGTTTACTTCCATTCCTTCTACTCTATTCTATTCTTTGTATTCTGTCTTTCAGAACGATGCACTGGCATAATTTGTCTCTACACCCCATGTACCCACTCCCTCGTCCCACCCAGTCTGTCCTGGCCCAGAAGCAGTGTGCTCCAAGCCAGCTGGAGACGTTGAATCAATTTAATGACAAATAATTATTGAAAGCATTTAAATATGTGGCTGAATCACACCACCAGTGTAAACTGGCCAGTAAGTGGCCCCTGCCCCCCCCCCCCGGTGTTGGGTCAACCCATCTCTGCAGTGATGGCATACCCACCGCAACAGCCGATTCCAGCCTCTACCATCTGCGGGGGTGACCGTGCCAACCACAGACTAACAATGCTTTCCCCTGATGGTCTATTTGTTCCCATATGTAGTTCCACAGCACTTCCAAAGGTAGCATTAGCATAAGCATTCAGACGAAATAATGGCCTCCCGTGTTCCTTTACCATGAAAGTAAAAAAAAAATAATAAATCCGCGCTCGTGATGGCTCGCGACGGAGTAAACAGTTTCGCGGCGGGCGTCGCGCATTGCACGTCGCGCTCCAGTTCATGGAACACTTGTAAAACAACTGTGACAGATGTGCGAATCGTTTAGAATTGCTTAGCCCAGCACAGAGTTAATGGAGCTGATATAACTGCCCAATGACTATAACCATTAAACAACATCCCTGATGACAGCCCTCAGGAGATGAGGGAAAACGCCGCAATTGCTTTCCTCATCTGCATTCGCAAGAGCCAACTTTAAAGCACCACGTAGCCAAGCTTCAGTAGAGCCAAGGCCTCCTGATTGAGTGCACAGATGAAAATACGGATAAGCTGTCACCTGACAGACGGGGACACGCTGTAAAAGCCACTAGAAAAGTGCTAGCATTAGCGTACACCCAGTTAAAATTCACCAGTATGCTAACATACTAGAATTACATTAGAATTACATTAGAAGTTGACTGACGTAGCATGAAGGCACTAGAAATGGTCCTTTGAGGGGTTCCTTCAGAAGAACCTTCTCAAGACGTCTACTCTGGGCAGCAGGGGAAGTTCAGGCAGTCAGTTCTCCTGGTTGAGACCATACTGCTATGTTCTAGACAACGCCTGGGTCAGAGCATCTTCGAAACATCAGGCATCAGGGGTCCTTTGGGGTGTTCCCGGTATGCCGTGGTCAGTACCTACCCAAAGTGAACCGGCGACAAGGTTCACAGATTCATTGATTGAGGCCCCACCCAGGACTTAACGGATCTGCTGCTAACGTTCTCTTGGTCTAGGTGCCAGATACCACAGCAGGACACCTTCAGAGGTCTTGCAGAGTCCATGCCTTTGGCTACTCCGTATTAGGCCGATTAATAGCGACATATGCATTTTAGTCACATGGCCTATGTGGGTATATGCTAGTTAGCTTTCGCCCAGTATGGTGAGTCAGTGCCTGTCCCATCACTACAGTGGTGGTGCATAACTGTGTCCATTACAGACTGACCGTACTGCTTCGCCGTCAGCAGTAAGATGGGATCACTAGATGGGTGGATGGTGCTCTCTCTCTCTCTCTCTCTTAGCTTAGCTCTCTCGCTCAGCTCTCTCTGGGAGGAGTTACAGCAGGACAAAGGCTCAGCAGTTCCTGTAGTATCCGTTGTCAACGTCAGTGCCTGCAGGGAGCCATATCTCACCGGAGCTTCCTCTTTCTGGGTGGAAGTGCGTACTTTTCGGAGGTCGCCCACTAGGCATTCCTCTGCCATATGCAGAAACAGAGAAGGCCGTGAGTACACTGAGTGTCTGATTAAACAGAGGTCAACTTCTCCTTTAATTCAGAGCCGTGGAGGTATGCGGCGGTCAGCACTTCCCCCGTGATAACACGCTTCTGCATGCCAACAAACCTGTTTGGCGGCTGGTAAACACTCCCACTGTTTGGGCTGTTTCGATGTTGCTGGATTTGAACTACACCTTTACTCTACAGGTTCCTCAATGTGAAACTGGAGGAGCCTCTCGAGGTGCTTCCAGAAAAGGTTTTTAGAAGGATAAGGTTCCTCAAAGGTTCCTCAAAGCACCCTAAGAGGCTCCTCCACAGTTTCACACTGAAGAACCTCTACAATCAAATTCTTAAGCTCATACTTTTAACAGTGTAGGTCATAAACAGTGTGAATACTGTAAGAATTTCATCTGGGCCAAGAGTAATTTTGCATATTTCAGTGGTTGAGATGTAAATTATACAAATTGTATGGTTTATTATACAGAAACTTACCAACTCAGACCTATTTGCAGTGGTGGTCAACGGATCCATGTGTCAACTGCCACTTTATTTACCATCCAAACTCACCCGGGCTTCTGAGATTTTGTGTATGGAATGCTAACGATGGTCAACTAGCCATAAATCTGACCACATGACCTCTAAAAAATAAGTGGAGGGCAAAATATTTTCATAAATGTGGTGTCTCAGACATCAGGCAGCCATTTTTTCACCATATGGTGTAACACCTGTTTCTGTGAGGGAGCTTTTACAGGCCTCAAACCAAAGCCACCTGATTGACACTGATTGTTTACATCCTCACTGTTCAATCATGGAGAACTGATGGTGGAATTCCACCTCAGAAGGTCTTCGTATCGTTTAGTAAAGATCTCGTCTTAGTCTCATTTCAATCTCATAGATACGCTGAAGTCCTGCTTGAGACCGACGTGAGAACATTTGGGCAAAATTCGCCCACTTCCACCACCGCTGAGCTTCCCGGGCACGGCTAACTAAAAACAGGAGGCTTGACTGAGGATGGCTTAAGCACTGAGGTGGGAGCTGAGGTTGGAACTAGCTGAATGCTGAGCTAAATCCTTGACCCCGAGACGATGATGTAAGCCATATGCCAGCGTCGGCTCAGCCAAGAGCCTCCAGGGGTGCAAATTCCTCCTAAATTCACTCCGCCTTCATATATGCGGAGGGGAAAATGTCCCAGGAACTGATCCGACTGCATAAAGACGTGTTTGGACAAGGATAACGGGATGCTGTATGCTGTATGTGCTCTGAGTAGAGCAGAACGGCCCGGCAGAGTGCACCAAGTCCAATCAAGCCAACACTGTTATGCAAGCAGAGCAGCAGCAGCAGCAGCAGCAGCCCTGACGAATGCTTTTGTGCTGGGATCATCGCATTCCAGGACCCAGAAGGGAAGTCTGAATGTCCTTGAACTTCAAAGGCACCTTCTTATGCCATCATTCAGACGTGGATTAACTTCAAGGAATGGCGTAATGTTGACCTAACCCATACAGGCAGACGTTTAGAGTGATTAGCGCTAGGCTAATCCCCACAAAGCAAAGCAGATACCATGCATCAGTCAATAGGCTAATAACAGCCCATACATATATATATATATATATATGTGTGTGTATATATGTAAGTTGTGAGGTGAGGCCTTCATGGATCGCATCAATGAGCCTTAGGTGCCCATGACCCTGTTGCTGGTTTACCGCTGGTTCACTTCTTTTGGTAGGTACTGACCACTGCATACCGGAAAACCCCCCCAAAGACCCAACTAGGGTGGACTGTAATGATGGGACCCATTTTGGAAGCCCAATTGAGTCCCAGGAACAACACATAAACAAACCCACCTGAAACCCACCTAGCCCACATTCCACCCACGTGGGCCCCACATGAGCATGTTGGCTGGGTGGTCGGGTCAGCATAACTAAGCTGGTCATCAAGCTGGTCACAGTGGTTGACAACCACCACGCCAACGCCACCAGGACCAGCTTAAAGGTGCGTGAGGCTAAGACTTGCTAGCAGTTTGAAGAAGCCCGTTAATGGATCGCATTAGCACTGAATTAGCCACCATTGTGTTGTCGCTCGGCTCGTACCTCTGCGAGCTCCATTCAGTTTGTTCATTACGGCTAAGCGCTAACAGTTAGCCGAGGAGGTCCAGTCCCATGTGTTGGAACCATGGCAACGGCAGACTGAGCCCTGCGTTGCTAAATATCTGACTGATTACTGAAAATGCCTAGCACTGATTCGGGTAATTAGCAGGTACATTTGTAACTAAAGCAAACAAGGTGGTGGTAATTGCTGTGATAGGGGAGACTGCGGCGGGATTGGGGTGAATTTAAACAGGCCAGGATGGGGCCGTTTCAGCTGGAGGATCAGCTGGGTGCCACGACACATCTGGCTGGTTTTTAAGCGCCCCCTTCGCTTAGCGGTGCGGCGCTAATTCATCACAATGAAAAGACTTCATCGGGAGTCTGCCACGCGCTTCGGCAACCCTTTCACAAGTGTTTTGCAATCACCCTGTTGCTCAGCTGCGCTGCCGAAAGCAATATATTCGTCCGCAGAATTGCCCAAGACAAGCTTTTCCATACATAGTAATGGGGCTAATCACCACCGGCTAATTCCCACAGAAGAACTGCAGCTAGCCTATCAGCCGTCGGGATGCAATTTCCAGCTCGCTCTGAATTTACATACAGAAAGCTAAGGAGGCTGTAGCAGCAAGTCTGTGGCCTTTGCCAGCTGTTGATCTTCCAGATGTTCCAGAGCAGTCTGGAGATACACTATATGGGCAAAAGTATTGGGACGCCTGCTCATTCATCGTGTCTGTAAAGGTGTTTATCCTGCTTTTGTTGAGGTCTGTCTCTACTGTCCAGAGAGAAAGGCTTTCTACTAGATTTTGGAGGAGAAGCATTGCTGTGAGGATTTGATTGCACTCAAAGAAAAGAACGCTAGTAAGACCCCAACTCATCCATCATTCCACCAGCTGTCCTTCCAGAGAACACAGTCCTGCTGCTCCACAGCTCAATGCTGGGGGCTTCATGACCCTTCAGGCTTCATGACCAACAACAGGTTCATCTGCTCTAGAGAGTTCTGTTACTGAACTAAATAAGCTGTGTGTGTGTGTGTGTGTGTGTGTGTGTGTGTGTGCATTTGCACATCTGTGTCAGCAATGGGTGCAACATTTTCCCCAACATCTCTGAAGGTTGAGGTTAAAGTTAGGGTTAAGTTTTAGGTTGAGGTTAAAGTTAGGGTTAGGCTGAGGTTTAGGGGTTAGGTTTTAGGTTGAGGTTAAAGTTAGGGTTAGGCTGAGGTTTAGGGGTTAGGTTTTAGGTTGAGGTTAAAGTTAGGGTTAGGTTGAGGTTTAGGTTTAGGCTTTGGGTTGAGGTTAAAGTTAGGGTTAGGTTGAGGTTTAGGTTTAGGCTTTGGGTTGAGGTTAAAGTTAGGGTGAGGTTGAAGTTTAGGTTTAGGCTTTGGGTTGAGGTTAAAGTTAGGGTGAGGTTTAGGGTTAAGTTTTAGGTTGAGGTTAAAGTTAAGGTTAGGTTGAAGTTTAGGTTTAGGCTTTGGGTTGAGGTTAAAGTTAGGGTGAGGTTTAGGGTTAAGTTTTAGGTTGAGGTTAAAGTTAAGGTTAGGTTGAAGTTTAGGTTTAGGCTTTGGGTTGAGGTTAAAGTTAGGGTGAGGTTTAGGGTTAGGTTTTAGGTTGAGGTTAAAGTTAGGGTTAGGTTGAGGTTTAGGGTTAGGTTTGAGATTAAAGTTAGAATCACAACGAGGCTTAATGTGATAATGGGTTGCACTGTCCTGTATCTTCTAGACATATTACGTCTGGACATCTGTGACTCATTTGAAGTCTCAACTTCAGATGCTTCAAAGCAGATGTTAAAAACAGAGCTTTTCATGCCTATAGAAAATAAAACGAGTAGCGAGGCCCTGCAGCACATCCAGCACTACCCTCTGTTGTTCTCCAAGCATGGAAAGCAGCAGATGACCCCTGTGAAGAGTTCCTTCCAGGCTGAAGTTAGAGACTCTAGTTAGGCTTGAACTATAGATAAATGGAGCGAGGTTGACCACAGTCCTACTGTTCTGCTCCCTTGTTGTTTGGCTGTAGCTGAGGGCCATCTGGCTGGGCTTCACGTTTCCTGCGCCGGGCCAATCGGGGTCTGTGAGGTAACTTCAGGGCCCCTGGCAGCCTCCTTTCATCCCCAACCGAAGATGAAAAGAGAGCAAAGGGATAGCGAGTGAAAGCGAGAGGTCTCTTACGTAACGCAAGCTGGAATGGTATCAACAGAAAACGACATTCTCCGTTGGTCAGAAGCACAGTAATGAAAAGCAGCAGCTGATCTGGAACTGGCTGATCTTACAGCTCATATTATTACAGTCAGGGACATATCTAGAACGTCCACAGGGCCCAGGGTGACGTTTTAACTCGTAACATCTGGTCCCACCCATTGGAAACCTGATTGGAAACCTGATTGGAAATCATGTTGGTTGTTAATCTGATTTGTAAGACCTTCAGTCCAGCTCCTGAAGTCCTGACCAATGGGAAGGCACGTTTGGCTGTGTCTGTCTAGGTAGGTCTAGGTACGTTGGGCATATTAGGATTCGCTCTAGCTTAATTCGGACCGTTTGGGAGGCGGCAGCTTATAGATTACACACAGCTGTTCATCATCGATGAACGTGAGGAAATGTGAGGATTCTTGCCAGCTTTGGGGTTAGAATTAGGACCAGATTAGGCAGGTTTAGACCAGAGTAAAGGTGAGGGTTAGGTTTGGAGTTGAAGTTAAGATTAGGGTTAGGTTTAGGGATAGGTTTTGGATTGAGGCTAATGTTAGGGTGAGGTTTTGGGTTAGGGGGAGGTTTAGATTTTGGGTTGAGATTAAAGTTTGGGTTTTTAAGATTTAGGATTAGATTTTGAGGTAAAGGGAATGGTTAGGTTGAGGTTTAGGGTTAGATTTTGGGTTAAGATTAAAGTTAGGGTATGGGTGAGGTTTAGGGTTAGGTTTTAGGTTGAGGTTAAGGTTATGGTAAATTTTAGGGTTAGGTTTTGTTTAAGGGTTTAAGTTACAGTTAGATTGAGGTTTAGGGTTAGGTTGAGGTTAAAGTTAGGGTTAGGTTTAGGGTTAGGTTTTGGGTTGAGGTTAAAGTTAGGGTTAGGTTTTGGGTTGAGGTTAAAGTTAGGGTTAGGTTGAGGTTTAGGGTTAAGTTTTGGGTTGAGGTTAAAGTTAGGGTTAAGTTTTGGGTTGAGGTTAAAGTTAGGGTTAGGTTGAGGTTTAGGGTTAAGTTTTGGGTTGAGGTTAAAGTTAGGGTTAAGTTTTGGGTTGAGGTTAAAGTTAGGGTTAAGTTTTGGGTTGAGGTTAAAGTTAGGGTTAGGTTGAGGTTTAGGGTTAAGTTTTGGGTTGAGGTTAAAGTTAGGGTTAAGTTTTGGGTTAAGGTTAAAGTTAAGGTTAGGTTCAGGTTTAGGGTTAAGTTTTGGGTTGATGTTTAAGTTAGGGTTAAGGTGAGGTTTAGGGTTGAGTTTTGGGTTGAGGTTAAAGTTAGGGTTAGGTTGAGGTTTAGGGTTAGGTTTTGGGTTTAGGTTGAGGTTTAGGGTTTTTGGTCTGCAGAAATTGTTAAACCTTCTCTGAGCCTCTTCCTCTCCTTCCATAAGAATCTGATCACATTCACACGTTAATTTAATCAACCCAGGATGAGGCAGTGAGTGAGTTCATGACCCAGAGGAACTCAAGGAAAGGGCTGTAAGTGTTGCAACTCAGTGTGGACTAATGAGAACATCCGGAACATACAATGACAGCTAATTAGGATATCAAAGCCACACAATGTAGGTTAATTGGAGCATAGCTACAAAACACACCTACACTATTTGCCACAGTCTGACATCCATTAATCTCGCCCTGATGTCTTGAGAAACTCTAAAGAGAACTCTGAGATGTCTAATGTTTTCCATGCTAAGCCCGCTGAACCTCCAGCCGCCCAGGCAGGACACATCAAAAGGGTTGTATCGGCAGAGATTAGAGGAGTGGCATGTTCCTCCTCTTCCTTTCTTTTCCTCTCGCGGTCCGAACGGGCCGCTGATCCGCGATCTCCTTTGAAGTGCCGGCTCGAGCTGACCTCTGGCTCAAAGGAGACGGAGCAAAAGGTCCTTACTGACTTCTTCTTGGGAGCACAGGGGAGGAGGAGAGGGCCGAGGCTCTCCAGAGAGAGAAGTAGGATGGAGGAGGGATGGAAAAGACTGGAATCGGGA
Source organism: Salminus brasiliensis (assembly GCF_030463535.1). Classification (NCBI taxonomy): domain Eukaryota; kingdom Metazoa; phylum Chordata; class Actinopteri; order Characiformes; family Bryconidae; genus Salminus; species Salminus brasiliensis. The sequence goes on along the minus strand of NC_132892.1, from coordinate 3,051,088 downwards.
AGTTTGTCGGGGGGCGGGGGGGTGGTGTTGTGGGGGGGGGGGGGGGGGGGGGGATCACAGACAAAGCTTTGTCAGCTCAGCGTCTATGAGCTAGCTAAGCCCAAAGAGTCCAGGCCGGCTTACAGCTGCAGTTCAGTGCAGTTCAAAGTAGCAAATGTAGAAGAGGGAAATCGGAGGGAAGCCATATGTCAGTGTCGGGAGTTTGCTTCTTTAGTCTTATACCTGAGCCATGAGGCTAATGTAGCTAACAGGTAGCGAATGCTAACGTTAATTAGCATTGTGTAAAGTGCAGAAGAAATCACACAGAGGTTCACGAGCCCCTTCATGCCTCGTCAAGTCCAAGATGAAGCCATGAACCTTTGGACTGTGAGTCTGAATCAAGTCTTGAGTCTGAAGTATAAGTCTGAGTCGAGTCCTGAGACCCGGGTCTGAGTCTGAGGCGAATCTTGAGACTAGGTGTGAGTCAGGGTTGAGTCTTGAGACTCGGGTGTGAGTCTGAGTCGAATCTTGAGACTGGGATTTGACTCTGAGTTGAGCCTTGAGACTTGGGTGAGAGTCTGAGTCGAGCTTTGAGATTAGGGTGTGAGTCAGAGTTGAGTCCTGAGACATGAATGTGTGAGTATGAATGAAGTCTTAAGTCTTTGAAGTCGAGTCTTGTGAATAGAGTGTGAGTCTGAGTCAAATCTTGAGACTTGGGTGAGTCTGAGTCGAGTCTTGAGACTCGGGTGTGAGTATGAATGAAGTCTTAAGTCTCTGAAGTGTGAGTCTGAGTTGAGTCTTGGGACTGGAGTGTGAGTTTGAGTTGAGCTTTAAGACTTAGGTGTGTGTTCAAGTTGAGTCTTGAGACTCAGGTGTGAGTATGAGACAGTCTTAAGATTCGAATCAGTGAGTCTGAGCCGAGTCTTGAGTTATTGAAGTGTGCATCTGAGTCGAGTCTTGAGACTCGGGTGTGAGTCTGAGTCAAGCCTTGATCCTGAAGTGTGAGTCTGAGTCACCCTGGAGACTTGAATGGTCTGAGGCAAGACTTACGTTTCTGAGTCAAGTCTTGAGACTCAAATATGTGAGTCTGAGTTGAGTCTTGAGTCTCTGGATTGTGAGCCTGAGTTTGGTGTGTTGGGATGTAGCAGCTAGCAAATCTGCAGACATGAATTCTGCATCAGCGAAATGCTTCTATACAACTTCTACACCAGACTAAAACAGGCCTCGTTGTCAGTAGCGACCCGTAAAACAGCTAGCTGACTAAAATGCTTAGCTAGCTTAGCTCGGAGATTTTACAAATGCCGAGTTTGTCTGCATTGCGTCGCATAGCTTGACGATTCTCTGTGGCCAATCAGCACTCTGCAAGGGCTACACATCGTGTTTTAGTCCCTAAGTGAGCAGGTACTAAAAAAAGGACCCGGTTCCAGGTACGAGGTCCCAAATTTGCCCACTGGAAGTAGAGTCCAGTCCAGTCTTTTAGTGGAAAAGCGTCATTAGATATTTTCGTGACTTTCATGCTGAAGACTAGCGCTGCTGCTCAGTGGACGTAACCCCAGTGACTCACACCGACGGCGACGTCACATATACCCCCTTTTTTCGCGCTGTCAGTAACAGCTGAGGTGCTACTGAGGCCAGATCCTGAGGGCACAGTGTCGGCTGAAGTCGCTCACCAAGGGAGGCGGTGCCGCAGATGGTGGAGAAAATGGAAGCACCGCAAGAAGGCTGGGGTCCATGCTAGGCTACAGGCTAAACCCCAGTCGTAGTCCCATGACGACAAACCCAAAGGAGGGTTGTCCAGCTGACTACACGGAGGGAGGTGGTGGCAGGACTGCTGTGTTTTCATTTTCACTTGGAATGAGGCTGAAAAGACGACGTCCCTGACTCAGTCAGTCGGCTTAACGGGCTAGCAAACGTTAGCCAGTACTACACCCAGTACTAATATGCTCCATAGCTCAGAAGCCAGTAGAAACAGCTGTCCTGAGCCCTGAAATGTGCCTGTATTTCTGCTCCAGCTAAACCAATCTTCACCTCGTAGCAGTCTTTAACTGATCTCGTGAGCTACCCACATCGGACGGCCACGGCGAGATAAGATACGAGTGATGAGTGATGACGAGTCAGCGTTCATTCCTTTGAAATCTGTCTCCTTCATACCATGCTTAAATTCCAGACCGCTCATGGAACTGCCACACATTCCTTTACGCAAGCTAACTGGCCTGCGGGAAGGATTTCCAGCCCCCGCTCTGAGGACTCGACCCCAAATGGTCCTCCACTGTGTGAAATGTGACACCTTCATGATTACGGCTTTCTATTCTGCCGGCCCTAATCTGGCATTAGCGAGAGGAGAGGGATGGAAAGGCAGGTTAAGGCGTATTCCTTCAGCCGGGAACCCAAACAGATTGCCTTGTATTAAAAAAAGGACAGAGGAAATATATAAAGAAGACATGAAATAAAAAGTAGATCCCTCCAGCAAATTGGCTGTCATTGGATTATCCACCATAAAGTGTGATTTGTTGTGGATGACCCACTCCTTGGCCCACCATTCTCTCTCTCTCGCTCTCTCTTTCTCTCTCGCTCTCTCTTTCTCTCATGCACACACACCCATAAAACAAGCAGAATCCCCAGACAGAGTTACTGTGTAGTCATTTATTGTGTAGCTGCAGTTACACATCCGACATTTAGTGCATGTTGTATCCGTTTATAGGCCTGGTCCAAACAGTGTGATCAGCTATTTCTTATTACTATACTGTTGTTATCATCACACATTCTTACTAATTGTATCACTCTCACCACCCATTTCTTACTATTACACCACTATCACCACCCATTTCTTACTATTACACCACTATCACCACCCATTTCTTACTATTACATCACTATCACCACCCATTTCTTACTATTACACCACTATCACCACCCATTTCTTACTATTACATCACTATCACCACCCATTTCTTACTATTACATCACTATCACCACCCATTTCTTACTATTACATCACTATCACCACCCATTTCTTACTATTACATCACTCTCACCACCCATTTCTTACTATTACACCACTATAACCACCCATTTCTTACTATTACATCACTATCACCACCCATTTCTTACTATTACATCACTATCACCACCCATTTCTTACTATTACATCACTATCACCACCCATTTCTTACTATTACACCACTATCACCACCCATTTCTTACTATTACATCACTATCACCACCCATTTCTTACTATTACATCACTCTCACCACCCATTTCTTACTATTACACCACTATCACCACCCATTTCTTACTATTACACCACTCTCACCACCCATTTCTTACTATTACATCACTCTCACCACCCATTTCTTACTATTACATCACTATCACCACCCATTTCTTACTATTACACCACTATCACCACCCATTTCTTACTATTACACCACCATCACCACCCATTTCTTACTATTACATCACTATCACCACCCATTTCTTACTATTACATCACTCTCACCACCCATTTCTTACTATTATATCACTATCACCACCCATTTCTTACTATTACATCACTATCACCACCCATTTCTTACTATTACATCACTCTCACCACCCATTTCTTACTGGTACACCACTATCACCACCCATTTCTTACTATTACACCACCATCACCACCCATTTCTTACTATTACATCACTATCACCACCCATTTCTTACTATTATATCACTATCACCACCCATTTCTTACTATTACACCACTATCACCACCCATTTCTTACTATTACATCACTCTCACCACCCATTTCTTACTATTACACCACTATCACCACCCATTTCTTACTATTACATCACTCTCACCACCCATTTCTTACTATTACACCACTATCACCACCCATTTCTTACTATTACATCACTCTCACCACCCATTTCTTACTATTACACCACTATCACCACCCATTTCTTACTATTACACCACTATCACCACCCATTTCTTACTATTACATCACTCTCACCACCCATTTCTTACTATTACACCACTATCACCACCCATTTCTTACTATTACACCACTCTCACCACCCATTTCTTACTATTACATCACTCTCACCACCCATTTCTTACTATTACATCACTATCACCACCCATTTCTTACTATTACACCACTATCACCACCCATTTCTTACTATTACACCACCATCACCACCCATTTCTTACTATTACATCACTATCACCACCCATTTCTTACTATTACATCACTCTCACCACCCATTTCTTACTATTACATCACTCTCACCACCCATTTCTTACTGGTACACCACTATCACCACCATTTCTATCAGATCTTCTCACTGTTGTGAACCATCATCATCTTTGGCATGCACTGCATTGATTTCTCACCATTTGTTGAAAGGATGTAAGGAGTGAGAACAACTGTCCTGCTCCTGAATCTCATCACGTAAAACAATACATCGTTAAATAATCAGCAACGACAGCGAAGCGCTCATTAAATCAAGCAGGAGGCAAAACCCCTTTCTCTTATAGGCTATCACTCACGGCCAGGCTGAGACAGTGGAGGATAAAAGTAGCTCAGCTAATTTGGAAGCGTTGGAAAAGAATTCCTTTCCTTTCCTGCTCTTTGAAAGTCGGCCCGGTTTTCCATGGAAAAAAAACATGCTTCAGACAAAACAGCTCATTCACATTAACAGAGGTCTAAAGAGGCCGAATGGGTTGGCAAGGCCATAGTCATCTTTTGGGCTGATGAAGGATTTATTAGTTGTTATTTTTTGAGGAATGGACGCCTGGCCTGCCCATTTATATCACCAAAAAATCTGCATATTTATTTATTTATTTATTTTTGTGATATAAATTTATATAAATATAAATAAATAATTTTTTTAATTCTATATATATATGTATATATCGTCTGGTAAAAAAACATGTACATGTATATCTTTATAGAAGAAGGAAAAAAAAACATTCATAACTTTTAATGGAAGTCAATGGAAAATCAGGTGTTATTCCATGTTTGAAGCATTTCTATTGGTCCATTTATCCAGAATTATTTACACAGTGTACAGAGCAGCTACAGGGTTAAAAAAAAAAGGCAAAAAGAAAATATTATAAAAAATGTATTGTACCTTACATACATTTTTGATTTATATATATATATATATGTGTGTGTGTGTGTGTGTGTAAAATTGGAATGAAAGCTTTTTTTTCTTCTCCTGTAAAGTTAATATTTTGTAGATGCAAGTTTTGTTCTAGCATATGCTGAAAATATATAAGAAATATATATATATTTCTTAAATATATAAGAAAAAGTTTATTTTTGTCTGCAATGTGATTCAGAAAGGCGAACTGTCAAATAGAAGATGGATTTCAAGCCTTTTTATGTTTTACTTATGACCTGTGTGGCTTATAACTCATAGAAAATCAGAAATACAGCATCTCACATTATTAGAATATTTATTTCTTGGATATTTCTGTGTTGTACAGCTTTGTCTGTTTGATTTTATTAAACTGAATTTCTGATTGTTTTATGAACTATAAGTAAAACAATCAAGTAAAGCAGCTTAAAATGTGTCAATTTACCTTTTTAAAAAATAAATTATGAACAAAAATGAAAGTTTTCAGGACTTTTTGAGATGCGCTAGTATGTTAGTATATGTTCAAATATATATCTGAAGTGTATGTCCTATATCTTAAATAAAGTAACGATGTATTAATTGTATATGTCATATATTTCATATATACATATATATATATATATATATATATATATATATATATATATATATATATATACATACATTGTTATATATCAGATTTATGGCTGTGCCAAATTGGAAGCTTGAATAACCCAGCAACCCCAGAGCTTTCCAGTTGGCTGCACACCTCCAAAATATAAGTTTCATATAAAAAATAATCAACTCCATAGCTCCACTAACTTAATAAATAATTTCTTCATGGTAGCGTAGGTGTGAAAGTTTAGGGTGAATAATTCTGCCTCTGAATTGTCTGGGCGCTACATCTCCTGCTGAAAAGATCAATAACACGCTTTCAAAGGCCTCCAGGCTGGGAGACGTTTAACGCAGACTTTATTCATATCGCAGGTTATTATTAGAAAGCCCATCCAAATGTCAAGATCTTTAGGAGGCAAATGTCTCTGAAATGTCACACGGGGCTTCTGTAACTTTCTTCCTTCCCGGCATCTGGTCTGCAGTTTTTCGGTTTCTTTTCACAGTGATTTCTTCTGCTGTGAGCTTAGAAACGGTTCTGTCCTAAAACTTAACCTAAAAATGGCTTGAGAATGAGGGCTAATGCTAGGCTGCATACGTCAATAAGTGGTCAGATGCTCGGAGTTCTGCATGTACGCTTTATCAGAAAGCCCTACAGTTAAAGACGGGGTACATAACATCAGGCTAGTCTCCAAATCAGGGGAAACTGGTATCCTATCAGGCTAGTTTCTAATCATAGCAAACTAGCATCACATCAGGCTAGTCTCCAAATCAGTAGAAACTAGCATAACATCAGGCTAGTTTCTAATCATAGCAAACTAGCATAACATCAGGCTAGTTTCTAATCATAGCAAACCAGCATCACATCAGGCTAGTCTCCAAATCAGTAGAAACTAGCATAACATCAGGCTAGTCTCCAAATCAGTAGAAACTAGCATAACATCAAGCTAGTTTCCAAATCAGGGGAAACTGGTATCCTATCAGGCTAGTCTCCAAATCAGGGGAAGCTAGCATCACATCTGGCTAGTTTCTAAACATAGCAACCTAGCATCACATCAGGCTAGTTTCTAATCATAGCAAACTAGCATCACATCAGGCTAGTCTCCAAATCAGTAGAAACTAGCATAACATCAGGCTAGTTTCTAATCATAGCAAACTAGCATAACATCAGGCTAGTTTCTAATCATAGCAAACCAGCATCACATCAGGCTAGTCTCCAAATCAGTAGAAACTAGCTTAACATCAGGCTAGTCTCCAAATCAGTAGAAACTAGCATAACATCAGGCTAGTTTCTAATCATAGCATACTAGCATCACATCAGGCTAGTTTCTAATCATAGCAAACTAGCATCACATCAGGCTAGTTTCTAATCATAGCATACTAGCATCACATCAGGCTAGTTTCTAACCATAGCACACTAGCATCACATCAGGCTAGTCTTCAAATCAGTAGAAACTAGCATCACATCAGGCTAGTTTCTAATCATAGCATACTAGCATCACATCAGGCTAGTTTCCAACCATAGCACACTAGCATCACATCAGGCTAGTCTTCAAATCAGTAGAAACTAGCATAACATCAGGCTAGTTTCTAATCATAGCATACTAGCATCACATCAGGCTAGTTTCCTGCCACATCTGTCTCGGCACGGCTGTAGTGACCCCGCTGCTGTCCTTTCGTGCAGATGTTGCCCTCTAGAGGCCACCAAGCGCGCAACACGTTCTTATCGAGCTGGAATGACTGGAACAGAAAGCGACCGCGCTGGAAACAGTGCACTTCAACCAGCTCCTCCACCGAACGCGCCCATGAAGCACTCTCGCCTTGTCAGGACAGAGGGCCTCCCGTCCTATCGAACCTCCTTAATGCACTGGAGCCCGCTGGCCCCGTGACACATAGGCTTTCATTAGACTCTCTTATTGACTTCAGGTTATTAGGCTTCTTCATTAAGGGCCGCTGGTTTCATTACCATTCGTCATCAGGCATAATGCTGCGGAGACGACTAAACAAACCAATACCCATTAAGGGCCGGGAAGAGGGATGATGATGGTGATTTAGGGGCCCGGGAACATGGCTGAACACAATAACACACACACACACTAACACACACACACACACGCACACGCACAATGCTAATTATACATTCCATCATTTCATTGAGCTTATTGTGTTCGGCGACATGCTCCAGACGTGCTCGGCCGCAGCCAGTTGTCCATCACGGCTGATTATGTTGTTTCGGAGGGATTGCCAAGCCCTAGGAAACACACACTCACACACACACACACACTGGCGTTCAGCAGATTGGCCGCTAAATTCTGTCGTTTTTCGTGTTCCGCCGGCATCATTATAACCCTCACGTTTCTGATAAATCAATGACAAACTGCTTATTAAACAAACAGCAGGGGGTTGATCTTTAATGCAGGAGGCTCGTAAAGGTTCTGCTGTGGTCTGGACGGGTATGGCCCTAGGCATCATGGTTAATACATGACCAAAGGGTGTGCTGGACTGGGGTTGAAGTGTGCGTCTTGCTCGTTTGTGGACCAAATGATCAGCCCAGCAGGGCTGGGTGTCCAAATTTTCCAGCTTTACTTTAAAATTGGAGCTGTGATGCTAATGTTGCTAAAGCTAGATGGCAGTAGTTGCCCTAATCGCTTTGAAGACCCTAAACATGTCCTCAAAGCTTCTCTCAACCTGCTCGAACCAAATCCAGGCCCTCGTTAAGGTGGAGCAAGACTGTCAGGGTGGTGTAGGGCGCAGTACAGCAGAAATAGAGGTGGGATGCTAATATTGCTAATGCTAGATGTCAAAAGTCACCTCAAGAAATATAAGAAACAGCATAGACTAGCATCGCTAGTCACCAGCTAGTCAACATAAACCAGTAGATGTTGGGTTGTGAACACTGGTATACTGGTCAACCAGCAACTCGCCACCACTAGACCAGCAGAAACCAGTAGATGTTGGGTTGTGAGCACTGGTATACTGGTCAACCAGCAACTCGCCACCACTAGACCAGCATAAACCAGTAGATGTTGGGTTGTGAGCACTGGTATACTGGTCAACCAGCAACTCGCCACCACTAGACCAGCATAAACCAGTAGATGTTGGGTTGTGAGCACTGGTATACTGGTCAACCAGCACCAGACCAGCATAAACTAGTAGATGTTGGGTTGTGAGCACTGGTATACTGGTCAACCAGCACCAGACCAGCATAAACCAGTAGATGTTGGGTTGTGAGCACTGGTATACTGGTCAACCAGCAACTCGCCACCACTAGACCAGCATAAACCAGTAGATGTTGGGTTGTGAGCACTGGTATACTGGTCAACCAGCAACTCGCCACCACTAGACCAGCATAAACCAGTAGATGTTGAGTTGTGAACACTGGTATACTGGTCAACCAGCAACTCGCCACCACTAGACCAGCATAAACCAGTAGATGTTGGGTTGTGAGCACTGGTATACTGGTCAACCAGCACCAGACCAGCATAAACTAGTAGATGTTGGGTTGTGAGCACTGGTATACTGGTCAACCAGCACCAGACCAGCATAAACCAGTAGATGTTGGGTTGTGAGCACTGGTATACTGGTCAACCAGCAACTCGCCACCACTAGACCAGCATAAACCAGTAGATGTTGGGTTGTGAACACTGGTATACTGGTCAACCAGCACCAGACCAGCATAAACCAGTAGATGTTGGGTTGTGAGCACTGGTATACTGGTCAACCAGCACCAGACCAGCATAAACCAGTAGATGTTGGGTTGTGAGCACTGGTATACTGGTCAACCAGCAACTCGCCACCACTAGACCAGCATAAACCAGTAGATGTTGGGTTGTGAACACTGGTATACTGGTCAACCAGCACCAGACCAGCATAAACCAGTAGATGTTGGGTTGTGAGCACTGGTATACTGGTCAACCAGCAACTCGCCACCATTAGACCAGCATAAACCAGTAGATGTTGGGTTGTGAGCACTGGTATACTGGTCAACCAGCAACTTGCCACCACTAGACCAGCATAAACCAGTAGATGTTGTGTTGTGAACACTGGTATACTGGTCAACCAGCACCAGACCAGCATAAACCAGTAGATGTTGGGTTGTGAGCACTGGTATACTGGTCAACCAGCAACTCGCCACCACTAGACCAGCATAAACCAGTAGATGTTGGGTTGTGAGCACTGGTATACTGGTCAACCAGCACCAGACCAGCATAAACCAGTAGATGTTGGGTTGTGAACACTGGTATACTGGTCAACCAGCAACTTGCCACCACTAGACCAGCATAAACCAGTAGATGTTGGGTTGTGAGCACTGGTATACTGGTCAACCAGCAACTTGCCACCACTAGACCAGCATAAACCAGTAGATGTTGTGTTGTGAACACTGGTATACTGGTCAACCAGCACCAGACCAGCATAAACCAGTAGATGTTGGGTTGTGAGCACTGGTATACTGGTCAACCAGCAACTCGCCACCACTAGACCAGCATAAACCAGTAGATGTTGGGTTGTGAACACTGGTATACTGGTCAACCAGCACCAGACCAGCATAAACCAGTAGATGTTGGGTTGTGAACACTGGTATACTGGTCAACCAGCAACTCGCCACCACTAGACCAGCATAAACCAGTAGATGTTGGGTTGTGAACACTGGTATACTGGTCAACCAGCACCAGATCAAGACAGGGAGTTTGAGGCAAGTATTTAATGACCAGCTGACCTTGGCTGGCCGTTTGAGGTAGGGGAAAAGTCATGTAAACAAAGGCTTCAGGGTTAATAACTAAATAATTAGCCTGTAATTTTAAAAGCGCTACAGATGAATATCATAGCGTTAGCCTTTCTCCTAGACTGGTCGGGCTTCTTGTTCTTGCCTTCAGGAACCAGACAGCAAATGATGCCCTGTGCAAGACTCTGTGTGTGTGTGTGTGTGTGTGTGTGTGTGTGTGTGTGTGTGTGGTCCGCTCCATTGGGACGCAGTGTGATGCATGTCTTTAATAACAGTCCATTAACGCTGTGCTGGTGTAACAGGCAGGCCCTTCTTTTCTGGTAATCTGCTGGAAATGAGTGCCGATGGCTCGTGAGACGGAGGCCCAGCCGCTGCCGTCTGCTTCTCCCAGGAGACGTCTGGCACAGGGAGGCCGGGCCTGGTCTGTTTGGTCAGGTTCCTCGGTCCATTTGTCGTTTCCTACCCTGTCCCATCGTTGTTGGGCTCCTTTTGACCCTTTTTGCCCCCCACCTCTCCGTAATGATTTAGCGGGGAGGGATACGCTAACTGCTAAATGCTAGCTGTCATCAGGCGGTGCTCCAACCAGGTGACCATCATGACTTCAACATCCTGACCTCACTAACGCTCTTGTCGCTGCAATGCAATCAAATCCTCACTGCAATGCTCCTCTCCAGAATCTGGTAGAAAGCCTTCTCCTTAAATTAAGTTACACCAAAAAAAATGTTTTTAACTCAACAATGAAAGGATGAGCAGGTGTCCGAATACTTTTGTCCAAATAGAGTTAAGTTTGGCCACAGCATCCATCAGTTCTCCTATAGGTTCCTCCATGTTTCAGGGTCCGCTGGCCCACTGCAATATTCCTTGAGATTCCCTTGACGTTCCTGATGTTCTCATCTCATTTATTGCTCGCTCTTTCCAGCTTGGTCCCCCGACCGTTCCCGAGTCCAGCAACCAGACACGTGCCTGACCGGCCACAACAACATTAACCGCGAGCGAGGCGGCCCACCGGGGCGACTGGGCCGCTTTCAGATGAGCTTATGTTAAAGCCAAATCCCACAAGTCTTTAAGCGCCCCCCACTCGGCCCAAGAGAACACCCCGGCGCTCCTACAAGGCTGGTGTTTCTAATAAAGTGGCCAGTGTAGAAGTACAAGGCAGGTGTTTCTAATAAAGTGGCCAGTATGGAAGTACAAGGTGGGTGTTTCTAATAAAGTGGCCAGTGTGTGGAAAGTACAAGGCAGGTGTTTCTAATAAAGTGGCCAGTATGGAAGTACAAGGCTGGTGTTTCTAATAAAGTGGCCAGTGTGTGGAAAGTACAAGGCTGGTGTTTCTAATAAAGTGGCCAGTGTGTGGAAAGTACAAGACAGGTGTTTCTAATAAAGTGGCCAGTGTGTGAAAAGTACAAGGCTGGTGTTTCTAATAAAGTGGCCAGTGTGTGGAAAGTACAAGACAGGTGTTTCTAATAAAGTGGCCAGTGTGTGAAAAGTACAAGGCTGGTGTTTCTAATAAAGTGGCCAGTGTGTGGAAAGTACAAGGCAGGTGTTTCTAATAAAGTGGCCAGTGTGTGGAAAGTACAAGGCAGGTGTTTCTAATAAAGTGGCAAGTGTGCGGAAAGTACAAGGCAGGTGTTTCTAATAAAGTGGCCAGTGTGTGGAAAGTACAAGGCAGGTGTTTCTAATAAAGTGGCCAGTGTGGAAGTACAAGGCTGGTGTTTCTAATAAAGTGGCCAGTGTGGAAGTACAAGGCTGGTGTTTCTAATAAAGTGGCCAGTGTGTGGAAAGTACAAGGCTGGTGTTTCTAATAAAGTGGCCAGTGTGTGGAAAGTACAAGGCTGGTGTTTCTAATAAAGTGGCCAGAGAGTGGAAGTATAGGGTTTTCTGAATATCACTGCTGCCCCCCGGTGGTGTGTATGTGTATGTACTCATGTCTATAAAGAGCTCCAGCCCTGGGCTCTCGTTTAGCATGCCACACAATGAGCAGCTGGCGTTTGTCGGCGGGATGGAGGCGGGGGTCAGTCGTACCTGCTTCCTGCGGTCCCCAGCAGATGGCCTCTGCTTTCTGGCAGCAACGGGCCTCCCGTTTAAACCCCCCCTGCTCCAACCCCTGGGCCAAAAGCAGCTCTCCCCCTGGGCCACATTAGAGCCCATTAACTTAGTTACTCACAGAATAAGCAAGAGAAGGGGCCTGATGGGCGTCTCCAGCTGATCCGGGAGCGGTCTCCTCGCAGCAGCCTCTTTTGTCTGAGTGCTTTGCGCAGCATGTCGCCTTATTCAGTCAAAGACTAGAAGACAATAGACCACCTGACTAACACAGATTACAATAGCTAGAGACCCCCCATGATTTTCTTATGGCTCTGAACCCCACTAAAGGGATAATGGTGTGATAGCTGTGAATGCGGCACTGACTGATCCGGCTGTGCACCCTCTGTAGCAAGCAGTGTGTGTCTGTGTGTGTTTTAATACATTTTGTGGACCACCATAACTAGTTGCCATCATAACTGGTTGCCACCATAACTGGTTACCGCCGCTGCAGCCAAACACCTCCTAACCGTATTCCTCAAGCTGGCATTCAGCCATACTGCAGGGCTTTCGAAGAAGAACTGCACAAGACAGGTGTTTCTAATAAAGTGGCCAGTGTGTAAGTACAAGGTGAGTGTTTCTAATAAAGTGGCCAGTGTGTGAAAGTACAAGGTGGGTGTTTCTAATAAAGTGGCCAAAAAGTGGAAGTACAAGGTGGGTGTTTCTAATAAAGTGGCCAGTGTGGAAGTACACGGCTGGTGTTTCTAATAAAGTGGCCAGTGTGGAAGTACACGGCTGGTGTTTCTAATAAAGTGACCAGTGTGGAAGTACAAGGTGGGTGTTTCTAATAAAGTGGCCAGTGTGGAAGTACACGGCTGGTGTTTCTAATAAAGTGGCCAGTGTGGAAGTACACGGCTGGTGTTTCTAATAAAGTGACCAGTGTGGAAGTACAAGGCTGGTGTTTCTAATAAAGTGACCAGTGTGGAAGTACAAGGTGGGTGTTTCTAATAAAGTGACCAGTGTGGAAGTACAAGGCTGGTGTTTCTAATAAAGTGACCAGTGTGGAAGTACAAGGTGGGTGTTTCTAATAAAGTGACCAGTGTGGAAGTACAAGGTGGGTGTTTCTAATAAAGTGACCAGTGTGGAAGTACAAGGTGGGTGTTTCTAATAAAGTGGCCAGTGTGGAAGTACAAGGTGGGTGTTTCTAATAAAGTGGCCAAAAAGTGGATGTACAAGGCTGGTGTTTCTAATAAAGTGGCCAGTGTGGAAGTACACGGCTGGTGTTTCTAATAAAGTGGCCAGTGTAGAAGTACAAGGTGGGTGTTTCTAATAAAGTGGCCAAGGTGGGTGTTTCTAATAAAGTGACCAGTGTGGAAGTACAAGGTGGGTGTTTCTAATAAAGTGGCCAGTGAGTGGAAGTACAAGGTGGGTGTTTCTAATAAAGTGGCCAGTGTAGAAGTACAAGGTGGGTGTTTCTAATAAAGTGGCCAGTGAGTGGAAGTACAAGGTGGGTGTTTCTAATAAAGTGGCCAGTGTAGAAGTACAAGGTGGGTGTTTCTAATAAAGTGGCCAGTGTAGAAGTACAAGGTGGGTGTTTCTAATAAAGTGGCCAGTGAGTGGAAGTACAAGGTGGGTGTTTCTAATAAAGTGGCCAGTGTGGAAGTACAAGGTGGGTGTTTCTAATAAAGTGGCCAGTGAGTGGAAGTACAAGGTGGGTGTTTCTAATAAAGTGGCCAGTGTAGAAGTACAAGGTGGGTGTTTCTAATAAAGTGAGCTGTGTTACTGTGTTTGACCCCATGTCCCAGCACTGTATAAAAACAAACCCCTCTGTGTGTGTGTGTGTGTGTGTGTGTGTATGATGCTGAAAGTAAGCGTCAGGTCCATGAATAGGGAACTAACATTCAGGATTTATTGGCTGCTTAATTGACATGACTGCTGACAGAACATCAGTCCTGCGAGGGGTCCTGCTCGCTGTCCCTGCCGCTCTGTACTAATAGCAGGCCCTGGGAGCGTCAATAAATCACCTATTTTAATCCCTTTGTGGCCCTTAGCCCGAGATAAAATAAAAAATATCACATCATATTTCTTCTGTTGTCAAAACATGCCGGCTGAGGAAGGGCTGATATCTGAGAAGCGTATCCCGAGAACAGTCCATGTGGGGAACTGGATGAATGATGCTATCCCACCACTCCCAGCACAACAACATCCCAAAGACAGTAAACGTATGAGTGGAAGGATTAGCGCAAGCAACTGTAAACTGTAAACAGTGAACACAGATTTGGGTGTAAAGTGACCCCCAGCAGCATTTCAAGAATGTGGAGAATTTAAAGTGCAGGTGTGCAGTGATGTTTAGGGGCTGTGTGGTCAGTCTGTGTAAATTGTGAAGGAGTGACCAGTTGCTGAAATGTTACATTTGCCACACATTCTCAAAAACTATGATACTGCTGGGCTAATTATACTCATTTACTCACTCATAATTATGTTGGTGTTTAGTAAAGATAGTAGTTCTATATAGAAACATGATAATACAGTATATCTGTATAATAAAACCAACCTTCCAACCAACCAGCCAACCATTCAACCACTGAACCAACCAACCAACCTTCCAACCAACCATCCAACCCACCGATTTACCAATCAACCAACTCACCAACCATTCAAACAATGAACCCACCAACCAACCTTCTAACCTAACCAACCAACCCACAAACCAATCAACAAACCTTCCCCCCACCAACTATCCTTTCAATCAACCTACCAAACCTTCTAACCAAACATCCAACTCACCCACCAACCCACCAACCAACCAAAATGTCTAACCAACCATCCAACCCACCCACCAACCATCCAACCCACCCACCAACCATCCAACCTACCAAAATGTCTAACCAACCATCCAACCCACCCACCAACCATCCAACCTACCAAAATGTCTAACCAACCATCCAACCCACCCACCAACCATCCAACCTACCAAAATGTCTAACCAACCATCCAACCCACCCACCAACCATCCAACCTACCAAAATGTCTAACCAACCATCCAACTGATCCACAAACCAATTAACAAACCCACCCACCAACCATTCAAATATTAACCCACCAAGCTATCTTCCAACCATCCAACCCACCCACCATCCAACCTACCCACCAACCAACCTACCAAACCATCCCACCAACCAACCAACCATCCAACTAATCAACCAGCCAACCAACTGACCAGCACACCCACCCACCAAATCAATCAATCAATCACATTTCCTTAATATATCCTTAATATTATCATTTGTGCCTCAACATATAAATTGATGCTTCTCTTTTTTGGTTTCTTCAGTTTCACAACTTCATTTAGAAAAACAATAAAAACCCACTTACCTGGATCAGGTGGTGCTAAGAGAAGAAGGTGTAGGACCACCCATTTACCCATTTATTAAGTAATGATGGGTTTTAGCTGTATGTTTTGGTTAAGGCCACTTAGAACCGTAATAACCTTCTAAAAATACATATTAGATCCCCCATCAGTTCCGTTAGAAAGTTCAGATTTGGGTGAAAATGTGAGAAGTAGAAGTAAAAATTCGCCGAAAAATAAATAATGACTCCAGTAAAGTTTAGATAACCAACATTTCTACTGAAGTAAAGTAGTGAAGTATCTGTATTTAATTACTTGACCTCTCTGGACCTAAACATCAGTGGGCAGGTACTGAAGCAAGTGGCCATTGTCCTGTGTTATAAGTCTTTCCTGCTCTACAGCTCGGTCATCTCATTGACTAGTGATGGAGCGCTTCTTTAACTTCTTCTGTTAGTATTGATTCTAATGTTGCTTCTAATTCTAATGCTGTTTCCCCAGCAAATGAACTCTTCCTGGCTGGATAAGTAGCCCTCCATATCGTTTAATTCCCATGTGGCCTTCAAGCCTTCAGCTCTGGACTACGTTGTGTCTGGACCAACAGGAATATCAGATGACCGCGGTCGGCCAGCGCTGGGAAAAAAAAAAAAACCCGACCCCGTGGCCCTTCGATCCGGCCGAGGAAGGTACGAGGAACGAGGAAGAAGACAAAAGGCCTTGTGTCGTGCGGGGAGACGACCCCTGTCACATGTCATAATGAACTGCCTTAATTAAGACTCGAGTCAACAAAAAGGAAGGTTGATAATGGAGGAAGCAATTTAATTAGCCTCCTCTTACGGCTCCTATTTCCAGACACTCAGGAAACAATTAAGTCCCTCTTAGCGTGCCTAATGGTCTCTGAGTCTGGCTTACTGGGCCTTATTCTATTAATAACCCATAAACGATGAGGAATCTTCAGGCTCTGAAGACATGACATCGAGAGCCATTTAGGAAATGGCACGGACATCGAGAAGAGGCACCATTGAGACTGACATTGCGGCCGAGCCTGCTTACCTGGGATGAGGGATACAGGTTTGTTGGGCCTGATGGGTGACCTGGGCAAAAGAAGCCCATCTGTGATGTTCTAGCCGAGTCAGACTGGGCCAGAATGCAGGGGTCAGTACCAGGGTCATGGGTGCCCGAGGCTCATTGAAGCGATCTATGGAAGCTTAAAGCATCTGCTGCTTACGTCCTGGTTCCAGGTACCAACGGACCAGCTTCAGGGGTCTTGTGGAGGCCATGTCTCTGTGGGTCCAGTAGTGTATTTTTGGCGGCACGAGGGGGACCTACCAATATTATGGAGCTTTTGCCATATAATGGTATGGCTGACCTCTAATGGACTGTGGAGTGAATGGTAGATGTGAAGTGAGGTGGACAATCTGATAACCTTCGATGTGTGTGTTGGTCAAATGGCTAGTAGAGACCATCAGGGGCCATTAGGGGAAGTTCGCAGGGCTGAAGACTCACTCTTGCATTAAATAAATAAATATTATTTATTTTAAAATAATAATAATAATAATAATAAAATGATAAAAGATGACACCCCCTAGGCTACTTCCGTACTGTTCCCTTGCCATTTCCCTTCGTAACAAATCCTGGCAAGCGTCGCAATCCACAACGTTTAAATGCCTTAATATATCTGATATTTAAAAACTGTAATATATTTAATTTGCTTTATATTAGACAGGACTACTAATAGAACCTCATTATTGCTCTATTTTGCTAGCCGCTAGTTAGCAAGCCGCCAGCTACACAGCTAGCTAGCTGTAACCAAGCACAAAGGCAATACCCCACAGTCCTAAAGCCAAACGATTAGCCAGACACAGCAAATTTCCACATAGTATAGCTAGTAAATGTAGGACTACCACCCCAAAAGTCACCCCACCCCAGACAAGGTCAAAAATCGATGGACGAGGGCCCAGAGTGGTCCAGCGGTCATGCTATCAGCAGTAGAGGCCCCGGGTGAGCACAGTTGGCCTTGCTCTCCTCAGGGTGGGTAGATGGCGTCCTTTCCCCACATCACTGCTGGCCATCGCTTCCCTCCAGGCGCTGTTGCTCTGGCGGCAGTCCATAGTCTTCACCTTCACTAGCGTTGGGTGACTGGCGATCCAAATTGGGGAGAAATAGGTTAAAAAATTAAAAATAAATAAATAAATAGATGTATATATTCTTTTAAAGAGCTAGCTAGGTTAGCTGCATTGCTAACTGGTCACATGAATTCAAATAAATTAACGCATGTGCTAAAGAACGCAGAACCTCACAGTGACGATGTGTTGTTAGCAAGCTATAGAGATTACAGCTGGTTAGCTTTTAGCCTTACCTCTCTCTCACTTCCCTGGGTTTCTTGAGTCTTACCTGTAAATAAAAAGCTCCAGTTCTGTTCAGCCGAGGTAGTACAGTTAGTTTCTGAGGAAGCGGACGTCGGACAGACGAGTGGATGATAGCTAGTTGGCTAGCGTTAGCTTTTAGTCTAGCTTTTAGTCTAACTCGGTTTCGGTTCTGGAGGTACCGAACCCTCATTATTCAGCTGTTTTTCTGAGGAAGACACAGTTTTCCATTCCTGAGGCAGTGTTACTACCCTTAAAGGAGCTTTCTGTCCTTAAAATGCTAAGCTAACAGGCTTTTTCGTCATTCGGCTTGTGCAACAATGCCAAAATACCACCATGTTTTTACACCAAAGCTCAGGAATTTGCTCTCTCTGCTTTCCCGCTGCAATAACATCTTTTTTTCAGTTTTAGGGTTTATTTAATCGCCTCCTGTCCGGCATATTGACGTTACACCTGTGGAACGTTTTTTTTAACGAATAAGGCCTGAAACAATAAGGCTAATTCCTGAGTGCTCTGACCGTTCCCACCGGACTTCTGAAAGCCAGCGTCAGCACTTCCATGTGTAGGCTATAGTTTCCATCTTTACTGTTGGCACGCCCATGCAATCCCAAACGAGGACTTAGCTGGTATCCTGCTTTGCTAGTCTAGTCTAGCCGTGGCATTCCGGGGTCTTGCTGGTCAGGGGTTTCGTCTGTTGGTGGAAACGCTTTCCTGTTTGCATTAAAGCTGTAATAAACCAGGTTCCTGGTGCCGACGAATGTGAAAACAGGATTTTCTGTGGGAGCACCTTTGCAACCTTCTACACTTATCAGGTTCGCCCATAGCGGGCCTTGTTATTATTGCGACTACCACTCACACAGGTGGTTGTTTTTATGCAGAGTCGGGACGTCGGGACGTTGGTCCAGACGTCCGGCTAAGTACGGCTGCTATTGATAACCCAAATTCAATAATAATTACAATCAGCCATAACATTAAAACCATGTTACTTGACATGAAGTAAAGAGCTTGGCGGCTGTCAAGAGGTGGGAGGTGAGATCACCAGACTGTGATGTTCTAGATGACCACTGGGTCAGAACATCTCCGAAACATCAGGCCGGTCGTGTTGCGAGTCCCCAGTGTAGGTGGCCAGTATGGATCCTGGTGTACGGTGGTCAGCAGGCTCATTGATGCCACCCACCGAGGCCCGACCTCACAACTTACAGGACTTAAAGAAGGACCTGCTGCCAACGTTGGTCTTGGTGCCAGATCCCACAGCAGGGGTCTAGATAATACCTTCAGAGGCCTGTGGAGTCCATGCCTCGGTGAGTCAGAGCTGTCAGTTTTACTCGCTCGCTAATCTGAACCTCTCGCTGCCGACCGAAATGTAATAAAGCAGTAAGCGATATTTAATAAAGTGATCTTTTTAGCAATTCAATTAAATATTAATTAAATATCAAAGTTTTCCAATAATAAAAAAAAAGCTCAACAGTAATTTAGGGCAAATCTCAAAAGCATGTGTTGCCCCCTAAGTAGCACACTACGAGGGTCGTTCACTAAACGCTTCTTCGCCCAAATAGTTCGTTACTATTTCATTTGATCTGAGCCACTGGAGTCCTAATTTAGCACCCAGCCCACTATTAGGGTGCAGAAGACGTAGCCGTAGCCGTGGATGAAGCAATAAGTCAGTGTAGTGCACTTTGTAGGGACTAGGGAGCTTCCAAAAGGCCTAGAGTGCCGTTTCCCAGACGAAACTACTCTCGTACCCTGAAAATAAGAGCACGATTGGTTGATTCCGCTCTCAGGTTTTATTTATACAGAGTTAATCGATATTATCAGGCCTTCACCTCGGCTCGCTCGCTAATCTGAACCTCTCGCTGCCGACCGAAATGTAATAAAGCAGTAAGCGATACGTGCCTGTGTTGACAATTCACTGCCGGGATAGCAACGAACGTCTGACTGTTGACGTCTGCCTAGGTTGTTTTCGGTCAGAACTCGACCCGTTCACACCTCATTTCAGGACCACCGGTGCCCACCCATCGTAAGCACCTTTGCTGTTTAAACATGCATTAAGATGCAGTGAATTAAACTGAAGGCTGGAAGGCCCTGAGCTTCGCCCGCTGGTCAGACCTACGGCCTCCAGTGCGGTTTTAGGCCTCTCTGCTCATGTTCTGTGGGTAACAGCACGAGCAGCGGGCTCCACCAGCCCCCCAGACTTCCATTAAAACACGCAATGAGTCCGAAACGGACTCAGCTCAGATTACCCGACACATTAACCGAGATACAAGACATTAGCTACATGATCATTTAATGATCGGGAGGTCCAAAAACTTCCAGACATCCAGACAGCGCCGCCTGCAGACTGGCGGATGGAGTAACACTGCCCTCTGCTGGCCGGCTGTTCAATCACTCCATTGCCCACCAACTTCTCTCTGTGGAGACTTCCTTACATTACTTTTTGTTTTTTAATTACTTCATATTAATTTATATTTTTATTACATTTAATTTATATTTTATTGTATAAATATATTTAGATTTGAATATATTTATGAAAATAATTAATATTAATATCAGAAACCGAGACGCTGCATTGAGGTTTTGTTTCCCACCCGTATTCCGGCAAGACCCGCCTCCTGATTTGACGGCTGATACGTCGTTGCAATTGGTGTAGCAAAACAAGATAATAATAATAACAATAATAATAATCATAATAATAATAATAATAATAATAATCATAATAATAATAATAATAATCATAATAATAATAATAATAATAGTGCAATTAAATATTACAATTTTCCAGCGATCTAATAATAATAATAATTTTATTAATAATAATTAAAAAAAAGGTTAACAGTAATTTAGGGCAAATCTCAAAAGCATGCGTTGCCCCCTAAGTAGCACACTACGAGGGTCAAATAGTTTGTTACCATTTCATTTGATCTGACCCATGGGAGTCCTAATTTAGCACCCAGCCCACGATTAGGATGTAGAAGACGTAGCCGTAGCAATAGTCAGTGTAGTGCACTTTGTAGGGACTAGGGAGCTTCCGGTTCGGCGTTTAGCTCCGCCCAGATTTGACGGCTGATACGTCGTTGAAATTGGTGTAGCAAAACAAGATAATAATAATCATAATAACAATAATAATCATAATAGTGCAATTAAATATTACAATTTTCCAGCGATCTAAAAAAGTAATAATAATAAAAAAAAAGCTCAGTAATTTAGGGCAAATCTCAAAAGCATGCGTTGCCCCCTAAGTAGCACACTACGAGGGTCGTTCACTAAGCGCTTCTTCGCCCAAATAGTTCGTTACTATTTCATTTGATCTGAGCCATTGGAGTCCTAATTTAGCACCCAGCCCACGATTAGGGTGCAGAAGACGTAGCTGTAGCCGTGGATGTAGCCGTAGCCAGTGTAGTGCACTTTGTAGGGACTAGGGAGCTTCCGGTTCTGCGTTTAGCTCCGCCCAGACTTCAGTCCGCTCGCCTGAACGCGGGTGGGAAACGAAGTCCGCGGCATGGACGGAGCCGCTGTGTTTACAAGGGCAGAGCCGGGACGCGTTTAAGGACTGTGAGAGCCGCCCGAGCCGCTGATTTAGCTTCACAGAAGGTGAGTGTGTGTGTGTGTGTGTGTGTGAGTGTGTGTGAGTGTGTGAGTGTGAGTGTGTGTGTGTGTCGGACGGAGGGTGCAGCGGCGCTGCGGTGGTTGTGGCGCAGCTGCGTTTGGCTGGGGGTGAACGCCAGGGCGCCGGTGGAGCCAGCATGGCCTCAGACAGCCCGGAGGCAGTGCTGCAGTCTGCAGCCTTTTATAATTAGGATTTAAATATGTAAATTATTACATTACTGTAAGTTAGAGTTGGTGTAAGTGCTGTCTGACTGAGGGTGGGGGTCTTCTGTAGCGGGCTGGCCACTGTTTACATGGTGTTACTAAACACTCGTTGATCACCATTGATTATTAAAGCAGATAAATGGTGGATTTGGTTGTTAGTTATTATGTTTAGGGGATTTTAACCTTCATCACTTCAGCTGTAAACACTCCTTTACTGAGTGTGTGTGTGTGTGTGTGTGTGTGTGTGTGTGGCTGTGGATTTGCCGCTCTCGCAGTGCATCATGGGTCTTGTAGTTGTACGGGGCGCCTCCTTTTCTTTGAAGGAATTATTAAATAATTATTAAATTAAATCGTGTTTTTTTTCTAATAAATATCTTTAATATAAAATAGATAATTATAAAAATAATCTTATAATAATACCATTAAAAAATCTCGTATTTCCAAAAAAAAATTATTTTTTTTATATTATTTTGGGATCGTGTCGTAAAGTTAATGTACATGTTACGTCATACTTATGACCTGAAACGCCTCGTAATTACGAGGAAATGTCTCATTATTATTATTATGAGACTCAGAATGGTGCCTACACAGTGCCCCTGTATGGTCAGTGGGGCTGATGATTGTCCGAGTATATTTTCCAAACCAGGTGGTCATAATGTTCTGATAGGTCAGTTCCAATGGTGAAAATGTGCAAATTAAAATTCTCTGCTTTGAATATTTTAACATACAGGCCCTCTCCCGACGAGCGCATCACCCAGCCGCCATGGCGGTACTGCAGAGCTACTGCGAGGCGGGGGTCTCAATGCACCAAGTATGGGTGGAAGGCGGCATGACCCCCTGCTTCTTCTTCACCCTGGTCCCGTCCGTCCTCCTCAGCCTCGCCCTCGTCCTCGGTGCCCTCCACGGCCTGTGCTACGGCCGCTATGGCGCAACGATGGAGCCGAAGTACGTGCCGCGCTCTCGCCTCTACAACCTGCAGATGCTCCTCTCGGCGCTGCTGGTTCTCCAGGCCGTGGTCTGGACGGTGGTCAGGGCGGTGCTGGAGGGGCTCTACGGATACGTGTTGCTTTACGGCTGCCTGACGGCCCTTGGGTGGATCTGGGCCTGCGTCTCGCTCAGGCTGGAGCGCAGGAGGGTCCTGGTGAGGGAGCGGACGAGAGGGCACAGCGCCGTGCTGCTGCTGTACTGGGCGCTGGCGTTCGCGGCCGAGAACGTGGCCTTCGTGTCCTGGACGAGCCCTCAGTGGTGGTGGGGGCTGGAGAACACTGAGCAGCAGGTGGGTGATGGAGAAACGTCAGACACGGCAGTGCTGCTGGAGTGCTTAAACACTGTGTCTGTCTATTAGACACAGTTTGATCCATAAGTAGTGATAATAGAGGCTTCAGAGGGGAAAAACATACAGTGTAGACCAAAACTGAGGCCGATATGTTTGTTTCATTATCTATCATCAGTAAACCATGATCGGTAAGGGGTGAACAAATTGATTACGCTAAATATTGACTGTATCCATTATTAATTATATATCAATTGAGTTAGAATTGTAATATTTATGGAGGACAATATTATTTTTAACTAACTCAGCTGTTTTCCAGCTGAAAGATACGAGCAGCACATGGTTACAATAGTAGCGCTAGCTGAGGAAACTTAGCCTTAGCATTTGTTTGTTTTCCAAAAGGCTCAAAATAATTTACGGAATTTAACGAAATGATGGAAATTTTGCGTGGCTTATGGGCTACGTTACGAACGCTACTTGGGGAAAACTATGAAAAAAGTGTCTTAAGAGAATATTTTTATGATTTTTTGGCAATTATATTGAAAAACATTTTCTTTTATTAGACTTATAATTATATTATATGGAAAGTTTCCAACATTCAGCGAGCTGTGAAGTTGGTTACCCACCAAAACCCCCAGCTAATATTCAGATTTCGTCTGAAACTGATGTAGAGCACAGTTAATGTTGATCTCTATGGAGTTTTATAAGCGATATGAAAGTTATTGCCAGTGGCAATCAGCGGGGTCCAAGCACCTGTGGCTTAATATGGAGCCAGTAGAGCAGTTTCTAATCATGGCTGGCCGTGTGCCTATCATTTATAATAAAGCAGATTTCTGGACATAAATTGTCTTAAAAATCCCTGTTAAAAACGATTAGCCCTGTATTTTAGTCTGAGATTGAAATTGAGACTCAACCCCCGTTAGACAGTACAGCCAATATCCCCCATGGCACACTATCGCATGGAGATGCTATGAGTGGCAAAAGAACCTGTTCAACCAGGCCTTAGGAACTTCCTGACCTTGATGACCGCTCAGCCTAGTGTCGGAGGAAGTGTGCCATCAACAAACACAGAAAAGTCATGATCCAGCATGATGCAGCATTACAGTGCCGTGGTGTTCGCCTGCAAAACCTGATCTCAGCCCTTAGGGTTAGCAAAGCTGGAGCACACATGACTCAGCATGTTGAACTCTAGCCCAGTTAGAAGGGGAACTGAAGCGAATGCCGTTCTCCAGCCCCCTAAACAAAAAAGAGATCCATAAGGTACTGAAGAAAGACACCTGATGATGATGATTATAATAACAAAAAAGTTTGTGGACACCCCTTCCAATAAACGCACCCATTTTGACACGCATTCCTGTGGAGAAGCACTGCCAATAGAATAGGACTTCCTGGAGCAGATCAACATGAACCCATTGACACCATGCTGTCTTATGCCAGGCGTGGGCTAGTAGAGGGGTACCCCCACACCCCCAGCCTAGTGTTTGATGGTGGGATCTTCAGTGGCGTCTGAACCTGGCCATCGGGTCTTGGGCTATTATATACAGGTGGAGGTGGAGGGAACGAGGGGTTGCCATGACTACAACTGAATATATATATATATATATATATATAATGTTATTTACCATCCAAACCCACCAGTGAACCCACACCCGTCTTCTGGGGTGGATACTGTATGATGGTAAAATGCCTTTCCTGTACCCCTCCACCCTCTTCAGACACCTCCTGCTTCCATTCACCACCATCACCACCAGCCATGACCAAATCCCTCCTTATCAAAGCTTATCGGTGCCGGTGTTTCTGAAGGTGACCGTGTACGCCGCTCACGTGAAAGTTGCTGATTCATGGCCGAGCCTGCCTGCATTCCTTCTCAGACTCTTTCTGACCACTCCCAGACGTGTTCCGCTTTGACCAATTAGGCAGCAGGCCTTCTCCACAAGCTCCTCCTCTGGATGACACAGCACTTCCTCAGCTGCTTTTCGTTACACAGGCTTGCCAGTGATCTGGATTGAGTTGGGTTTCAAAACATGTGGGTTTGTGGTGAACCACTGAGAATTGCCTTGAGTTGTTGGAATTTAGCCTACTTATATTACACACACTGTATGTACAAAAGTAAAGGGACACCTACAGGAGCTTTTCTGAAGCCTTAGGCATTAATACAGCAGCAGGTCTGGAGCTCTGCTGCAGTTACTGAGTCAGTTGGAGGCTTTTCTGCACTCTGCTCTGAGCTCAGCACTCGGCCCTGACCCTGCTCTGTAACTTTACGTGGTCTGACAGACACTCGGTGGCTGAGCTGCTCTCTGTGAGCTGTTCCTCCTAAACTCTTCAACTGTTTAATAATAACACCACTCACAGCTGATGGAGGAAGATCTAGGAGGGAGGAAATGGGGCTGGGGGCTGGATTTTACACACCTGTGTCAATGGAACTAATTCAAACACATAAATTCAGTGATTAAAGGCTGTGTCCCAATACTTTTGGCCATGATATATATATTTATACTTTATGCTTATTTGGGTTTATTCTAATGTTATATAGAGTTAATTACAGGTAGACACTCTCACTGACCACTGACTTTATGTTTATTTGGGTTTATTCTAATGTTATATAGAGTTAATTACAGGTATACACTCACTGACCACTGACTTTATGTTTATTTGGGTTTATTCTAATGTTATATAGAGTTAATTACAGGTAGACACTCTCACTGACCACTGACTTTATGTTTATTTGGGTTTATTCTAATGTTATATAGAGTTAATTACAGGTATACACTCACTGACCACTGACTTTATGTTTATTTGGGTTTATTCTAATGTTATATAGAGTTAATTACAGATAGACACTCTCACTGACCACTGACTTTATGTTTATTTGGGTTTATTCTAATGTTATATAGCGTTAATTACAGGTATACACTCACTGACCACTGACTTTATGTTTATTTGGGTTTATTCTAATGTTATATAGAGTTAATTACAGGTAGACACTCTCACTGACCACTGACTTTATGTTTATTTGGGTTTATTCTAATGTTATATAGAGTTAATTACAGGTATACACTCACTGACCACTGACTTTATGTTTATTTGGGTTTATTCTAATGTTATATAGAGTTAATTACAGGTAGACACTCTCACTAACCACTGACTTTACATTTATTTGGGTTTATTCTAATGTTATATAGAGTTAATTACAGGTAGACACTCTCACTAACCACTGACTTTACATTTATTTGGGTTTATTCTAATGTTATATAGAGTTAATTACAGATAGACACTCTCACTGACCACTGACTTTATGTTTATTTGGGTTTATTCTAATGTTATATAAAGTTAATTACAAGTAGACACTCTCACTGACCCCTGACTTTATGTTTATTTGGGTTTATTCTAATGTTATATAGAGTTAATTACAGGTAGACGCTCTCACTGACCCCTGACTTTATGTTTATTGATGGTTTAGGTGGAGTTCGTGCTCTGGATGTTCCGCTACTTTAGCTCTGGGATGCTGTTCTTCATAGGCCTTAAGGCTCCAGGGTTGCCACGACGACCATACATGCTCCTTATCAACGAGGATGAGCGTGATGTGGAAAATGGCGGACAGGTGTGCTCACTTGCCACTTTTTGCTTCCACTCTCTGGCCACTTTATTAGAAACCCCTACCCTGTAATTTCACTACCTGGCCACTTTATTGGAAACCTTTACTTTGTGCTTTCTTGGTTTGTTGCTCCAGCCTCTGCTAGGTGGTGCTCCTCAGACCCAGTCTGCATGGCGGGACTTTGGGAAGAAGGTGCGTCTGCTGGTGCCGTACATGTGGCCCAGTGGCAGCGCGCTCCTGCAGATGCTGGTCCTGCTCTGCCTGAGTCTGCTGGGGGTGGAGCGCGCCATCAACGTCTTCGTGCCCATCTACTATAAGAACATAGGTGAGGTGTCTGTGGACGTAATCGTTCGGACACAGTCTGGAGCTGCATTAGGAGTAGTGCTTTTGGGTCTGGCTCAGATTACAATTTGAACAGTACCAGTCGGGCCTGATCGGGTCGGGGCTCCAAGAGAGAGTTTAGTACTGGTGAAGCTGAATGCCAAGTCCCTCACGGGTTTCGGGTCAGACCCGGGATTCAGCTTCACCAGTACCAAAGATACTGATTCGGGTCGAGATTGGTTGTCCGATTGACCAGTATCAATGCCAGATGGAGTCGGGTCTCAAAGGTCTCAGAGGTTTCGGGTCAGTTTCGGATTTCAGACTGACCAGCACCGGCAGCATCCTGATCTGTTTGGGTCTAGTTCGGGTTTCAGATTGACCGGTACCAGTTACACCCATTCAGTTCAGGTCTCAAACTCATGGGTTCGGGACGTATTCGGGCCGGGCTTGGGCTTCACTTTCTTACCCAATAGAAATATTCTAAGCTAAGTTTTGGTGGAGTTGCACTGATATGGGGATTGTTGACAGAGACCAGTACCTGGTCATGTAACACACCTGCTGATGGGGTTGTTGCCGATGGCGATATGCAGAAGTTCCTGAAGTTCTGACGCTGTTGTTCTCATGTGCAGTGAACCAGCTTACCGGCGGGACTGCCTGGAAAACCGTGGCCACCACGGTGTGTGTCTATGTCCTGCTCAAGTTCCTGCAGGGTGGTGGGGCTGGTAAGTGCCTTTAATGGGTGTTTAATGATTGAACAGCATTAATTATAATGAATTAATTAAGTTGTCCTCCAATCACAGTCAATCGTCCGAATGTCTCGGGTGGTGTCCAGTCCACCGCTGTACCTGATTTTCCACTCCACCTTAAAAGGTGCAGCCTTTTAGGTCTCTGACCCTGTCTCTCCTCCTCACCAGGCTCCTCTGGCTTCCTCAGTAACATGCGCTCCTTCCTGTGGATCCGGGTGCAGCAGTACACCAGCCGTGTAGTGCAGGTGCGCCTGTTTGCCCACCTACACGCGCTGTCCCTGCGCTGGCACCTGGGCCGCCGCACCGGCGAAGTCATTCGCAGCATCGACCGCGGGACCTCCTCCGTGGACAGCCTGCTCAGGTCTGCCAGATTCGCTCCAGCTGCAGTTGTCTGAGAACCTGAGAACCAATTAAAAATGTCTGAATGATTATCATGTTTAATTGTATTGTTCTCTTTGGTCGCAGCTACATCGTGTTCAGCATCTTCCCCACCATAGCCGACATCGTCATAGCCATCATCTACTTCATCTCCTACTTCAACGCCTGGTTCGGCCTCATCGTCTTCGTCTGCATGGCCCTTTACCTCAGTGAGTATCTGCCCACAGCTCAGACACTTCTGTTCCTGCTTTTTTTTACTCTCACTTTACTAATGGCTTTTGTAATCAGACATGCACTATATGGACAAAAGTATTGGGACACCTGCTCATTCACAGTTTTTTCCCAAATCAACTGTAATTAAAAAGAAAAGGTTATCCTGTTGGAGTAATCGCCTCGACCGTCCAGATTTTGCACCTTCATCCATCATTCAAGAGCATGGGCAGTAAGGTGCCAATAGGCTCATGTGTATCTGCTCCTACATCTGCCTCAGCAATGGGTGCAACTTGAAGTAGCTGAATGCATACATTATATGGGGTGTCCACAAACATTTGGACATGTAGTGTACCAAACATAGCAAACCACGTAACCGGTGTAATACAAACCAAGCCCTGTTACAGAGATTGGACCAGTTGTCCCGTCCTGTCACAAATAGTAATGATGATTGTTGTTGTTGTTGTTGTTTATTGGTACATTTTAGTGTAATAAAGTAAAACAAACAACAACAAACACACTGATTTTGTTAATCGGTTGATTTATTTATTCATATTTTTCGGATCCGTCAGCTCTCACCATCATAATCACTGAGTGGAGGACCAAGTACAGGCGAGAAATGAACACTCAGGACAACAACGCCAAGGCCAAAGCAGTGGACTCCCTGCTGAACTTTGAGACGGTACCGTGTAACCCTCTTTCCTCCTGAAGCAGAATGCCCAGCTGCGTCTAATCAAACACGCCTGACTCTTAACTCTCTCTCTCTACGGCTGGATCCCAATCCGCCATCCATAGTATCTGTAGTCACACGAATAGCCTTCATTCTTCATGCATTCGTATGCGAATTTCAGAACCGTAGTCAACTATGACTTCCCACACCTGGTCTCTGCGAGATGAGCTAGCCAGCACCCTCAAGGCCACTTGAACAATGCCTCACTGTAGCTTCTATCAGTTAGCTGGGCTTTGGAGATAAGCGGTGGACACAGTGTGTGAGGAGTAGCTGATCTACGGCCTACGAAAGCTACTAAGAACCTACATCAATAAACAATGAAATTCTTACTGTGCAGTTCCTCCATTTACAGACCAGATTCTTATAAATATCAATAAAAAAGAGAGAAACTATAATCAAAAATGTAATAAAATTAAAAATCAATTCAATTCAGCTTCATTAAGAGTTGCAGAAGTTCATGTCTTCTGTTTCCCGCTCGAGGTCTGAGGCTAATGCAGCTAAGAAGTCGTAGGATCAAGATGTAGGAAGTAAAGGCTGTGTTTTGAAAAACCACATGTCTTGATCAGCTTTTAGCCTACGTCCTGTCACAGCTTCAGAGCAACTTCAGCCAAGGCAAACAGCAGCAGCTCCCCTGGCTTCAACGTCCGAGGGTCCTATTTCGGCGATCTGTTGCTTGGCCTTGGCTCGCCCCTAGTCCCGCTAGCTATTGACGCTGTGTATGTACTGTATGTGGAATTATTAAAAACACTGTATTAATATTGTAATGTTTACGATATGTTGTAAGTGACTGAACGCTGTTATCAACAGGTGAAATACTACAACGCGGAGAGCTACGAAGTAAGGCGCTTTGAGGAAGCAATCGAGAAGTACCAGGTAATGCCCCTGTGTTTAGCATTTGGCTTAGAAGCAGATATGAAAATGATGGTCTGAGACTAAATACAGGGATAATTACTGTGCAAATTTACTATGCAAATTTATATAATTAATATAAAAAACTATATATCAGAGCTATAATGGTGTATAGTGCTTGGTCCCCGAGGATTACCGCTGGTAATGAAATCTGAAGATAGCTACTGAGAAATTGAAGTAGTGTACATAAGGGATGAACCGATCCATCGTTTTCTGTTTCGATACCGATACATGAATTTTGCGCAGCGGTTGATACCTGATACCGATCCGATATCGTTGTTGAATTAATAAGCCATATACCTGATCATCGGGGAGAGGCTTAAGGCATCAGGTTTGAGATTTTTTACTAATTATTAACTGTGCTGGACCTCGGCACAGTGTTGTCAGGCTTTTATTCGGAAACTTTATTTTATTCTGAGGGGCAAATTCGAAGGTACTCAAAGTGTGTGTTTGGGGGAGGTTCCCATAGGAATTAATAGCGTGCAAAAGTTTGTGCACCCATCTTACATCACCAAGATACAGCAACAGTAGTAGCACCCAACCAATCCAACAATGTGGGAACACCCTGGAAACCACCTGAGACACCATAGTATGGCCTCCATCTAGTACCACCATCACTTTTCTATTTAGCATCAAACACCTGGGATACCATACCAGCCACTTAGCCAATAATACTACACATGCTAATACCGTAAGAGCCGTGCCGATTCGAAGTCTGCGAGACTAAAGATCGGATAAAACAAAATAAATTTAAAAATCTATATTTAAACAAAAAATAATAATAATTTGCATAAAAATAGTAATGCATTTCGGATGGTAGCTTTTAAAATCACGTCTGTCCTGATGAATATCGTGTATCGTGAAAATATCTTTAAATATCGTGATACGATATTTTGACCATATCGCCCAGCCCTAACCGATACTGATACTAACTGACCTAAATACTGGACTGATCCTGTTACTCTAGGGTATAAATGCTACACAGTGTTGCTTTAAGTACAGGGGGTGACGAATGACTTTGCCGAATTCTGGTGCAGTGTGTTCTTTTTCTGCTTACATCCCTGACATTGTTTCCCTCTGGACTCTGGACAGCTGCTGGAGTGGAAGACCAACGCCTCGCTGGCGCTCTTAAACCAGACGCAGAATCTGATCATTGGCTCGGGTCTGCTGGCCGGCTCGCTGCTCTGTGCTTACTTCGTCACCGAGGGCAAATTCCAGGTACTTGAAGTGTTGGGGAAGGGGGGATACAGCTATGCGGGATCCAGATATATGGGAACACCCTAACAACCACCTGAGACACCATAGCACTTACTTGGGATACCATAGAAATGGCCTAGAAATCACTTGGTAACACCCTAGCAACATGATAGTATTCATCTAGTACCACCATCACCATTTAGCATCAACCACCTGGGATACCATACCAGTAGGCAGTACGAAATTTGACCCCCCAAAAAATTAAATTAAATTAAATTTAATTAAATTAAACCTTATTTGATATTTATTTAGACATAAAATGATCAATTTAAAATAAAGAAATTTATAAAATCCATAACATGACCAGAAGAGTCCTATTTGAGTTGGACTGTGATCAGAGGATCGCTGGTTCGAACCCTGGTCACGCTGCTAGCCATCAGCAGCCGAGGCCCAGAGAGAGAACCCAGTTGGCCTTGCTCTCTCCAGTGTGGGTAGATGGCGCTATTTCCCCCCTCCCCACACTGCTTTACTGCGGTGCCGGCCGTCACCGGCGTCTGCAGGCTACTGGGTACTAGCCGGGTGAGAGGCTTGAGTTGAGGGGGCGTATGTTGGGGGGGGAGGGGGTGTTTGGGTAACTGACGAGTCAACAAATCATCGCTAACATGAGCTGTTCCTCACCTGCAGGTGGGAGATTACGTCCTGTTCGGAACCTACATCCTCCAGCTCTACACGCCGCTCAACTGGTTTGGGACGTACTACAGGTAAACCCTCCACCCGTTCCTCCGGCCTGCTCTGGCTCCCTCTCTGTCAGTCAGAACAAGCGGACCACCTGTCCCTGTTTCTCCTGCAGGGTGATCCAGAGGTCCTTCATCGACATGGAGAACATGTTCCAGCTCTTCACGGAAGAACAGGAGGTACGGTAAACGACTCGCTGCCTCACACCCGTGCCGTCTGACGGGCTTCCGGCGGCGTCTGACGGGCTTCTGTTTGTGATCTGGGTTCAGGTGAAAGACGACGTGAACGCTGGAGGTCTTCTCTACAAACACGGGAGGATTGAGTTCCAGAACGTCTTCTTCAGCTACACTGAAGGGTGGATATGCGCTGTTTGTGTTTGCCCACATAAATACGAATATCGTCGCCGTCCAATCAAAAACATGCATCTCCAAGTGGGAATGTTTGGCGTGATCTGGAGCATTTCTATTGGTCCGATCATCCAGAACCGATCGCGAGCCGCTACAGGGTCCAAAGGGACGAAAATGGAGATGCATGTCTTTTCCGTTGGACAGCAGCGATATGCAGACCTGACTTTTTCTGTCCTCTTAGGAAGGAGATCCTGAAGGACGTCTCGTTCACCGTCCTGCCAGGCCAGACTGTCGCACTTGTGAGTGAAACACACATGCAGTCAGCTGTCGCTACTGACCACGAACCGTACCTGCAGACCAGCTGGTTGGCTAGCTGTTTTAGGGGTTGCTAGTGACGACGAAGCGTTTGGTGATGTAGGTTCCATACCTGCAGATTAGCTAGCTAGATGCTACATTAGCCAGAGCTAATCTGGCTAAGCTTTTTAGTCGGCTAGCTGTGCCCTCTTTTAGACAGTTTATTAGGCACACCACACACACATTTGTTGTCCTGCCCAATAATTTAGGGGGGGGGGGGTTAGCTAGCATTTTAACTGATTACTCAGAGCAAATGACTGTCCATGAAGTCCTCGTGTCTCTCCTCTGTTTAAATGTCCACAGGTTGGCCAGTCTGGCTCCGGGAAGAGCACCATCATTCGCCTGCTGTTCCGTTTCTATGACGTTCAAGGGGGCTGCATCCGCATCGATGGCCAAGACATCTCCAAGGTGAGACCTGCTCGATTTGGCGGTACACCTCTCTGAGGACTGGGGTCTGGGCGTGGCCTTAATATTGTAATGAACGAGCATGACTGACGGCCCAGAGTTTGTATGTTACCATGGTAACGCACACAGCACCGAGATGGAGACGCTGTATATGGATACATAACATAATGGCGCTAAAGACCTAGCTCCGCCCCCTCACCGAGGAGCAGCCAGGCTAATCACCGGCACTGTCTCCAAGATGCTTTCTAAGTTAGCTTTAGCTTTAGCTCACTGGCTTTAGCTTTAGCATTAGCTCGCCTGGTTTAGCTGACGAAGTTCTTGGGTGTTCTACAGGTCAAGCAGGACTCCCTGCGGGCACACATCGGGGTCGTACCTCAGGACACCGTCCTGTTCAACGACAACATCCGCGAGAACATCCGCTACGGCCGAGTCGCGGCCACCGACCAAGAGGTGGAGGAGGCGGCCATGGCTGCTGACATTCATGAGAGAATTCTGTCCTTCCCTGAGGGTAAGTGGCTGGACCGAAGCCGAAGAGCTGGGTGAAAGGGGCCGATATGTCAGCGTGTTTTTTGGGTGTGTTTTTTCTCTTTTGTTAGGGTATACCACCCAGGTGGGCGAGAGAGGTCTGAAACTGAGTGGAGGAGAGAAGCAGAGGGTGGCTATTGCTCGCACAATCCTCAAAGCCCCCCAGATCATCCTGCTGGACGAGGTAAGAGAGATTTGGTTCACAGTGGTTCAATCCAGTGTCTCCCCGAAGATTGGTGATTGCTGGGCGAGGCTGGCAGTCGGCACGCTTACACTGCTGTAGGGATGCTAACGCCATGGTAACGATGCTGGGTGAGGCTGGCAGCCCGCACACTACCACTGCTGTAGGGATGCTAACGCCACTGTAACGATGCTGGGCAACACTGGCAGTCGGCGTGGTAACACCGCGGTAGCGATGCTGGGCGAGGCTGGCAGTCGGCACACTAACACTGCTGTAGGGATGGTAACGCCATGGTAACGATGCTGGGCGAGGCTGACAGCTGGCCCACTACCACTGCGGTAGGGATTCTAAGGCCACGGTAACGGTGCTAGGCGAAGCTGGCAGCACGCACGCTATCACTGCGGTAGGGATGCTAACGCCATGGTAACGATGCTGGATAACACTGGCAGTACCGCGGTAACACCGCTGCTTATGCTCTGGTCGCGTTGTTGAGCCAGCATGCTATCCCTGCGGGATGCTAACACAGGTCCACAGTACAGCTAGGCTAACCTTGCTAAAAAAAAACGCTGGATTTAGACTGTCAACAATCTCCTCTTGTTCCTCTGCCATTATCAATATCTGAGCCAAGACTCAATCAATCAATCAATCAATCAATAATCAGTCGTGCTAATTTCATTGTTGAGAAAGCTAGCATTCAGAGATGCCTCGTTAAGCTCTCTCACGTGGAAAACAGGCCATTCAGCACTGACACTTTTTAATGACCTCCGACAGGCCACCTCTGCCCTGGACACACAGACGGAGCGCAACATCCAGGCCTCGCTGGCTAAAGTGTGTGCCAACAGGACCACCATCGTGGTGGCCCACAGGTGAGGGACGCTTATTGACCGCCACACACTGGTACGTGTGTGTTTCCTGGGCTTGTCAGTAATCGCAGTGTCTGCTGCAGGTTATCAACCATCATCGCTGCAGATCAGATCCTCGTTCTCCGCGAGGGACAGATTGCAGAGAGAGGAAGGTGAGGAGCGGACTCTGCTTTCCTCCAAATCTACTGTTTCTAATAAAGCGGCCAGTGAGTCGATATGCAAGGTAGGCGTTTCTAATAAAGTGGCCAGTGAGTCAAAGCACAAGGTAGGTGTTTCTAATAAAGTGGCCAGTGAGTCGAAGCACAAGGTAGGTGTTTCTAATAAAGTGGCCAGTGAGTCGAAGCACAAGGTAGGTGTTTCTAATAAAGTGGCCAGTGAGTCGATATGCAAGGTAGGTGTTTCTAATAAAGTGGCCAGTGAGTCAAAGCACAAGGTAGGTGTTTCTAATAAAGTGGCCAGTGAGTCAAAGCACAAGGTAGGTGTTTCTAATAAAGTGGCCAGCAAGTAGATATACAAGGTAGGTGTTTCTAATAAAGTGGCCAGCGAGTCGATATGCAAGGTAGGCGTTTCTAATAAAGTGGCCAGTGAGTCGAAGCACAAGGTATGTGTTTCTAATAAAGTGGCCAGCAAGTAGATATACAAGGTAGGTGTTTCTAATAAAGTGGGCAGTGACTGGAAGCACAAGGTAGGCGTTTCTAATAAAGTGGCCAGCAAGTAGATATACAAGGTAGGTGTTTCTAATAAAGTGGGCAGCAAGTAGATATACAAGGTAGGTGTTTCTAATAAAGTGGGCAGCAAGTAGATATACAAGGTAGGTGTTTCTAATAAAGTGGGCAGTGACTGGAAGCACAAGGTAGGCGTTTCTAATAAAGTGGCCAGTGAGTGAAACTGCAAGGTAGGTGTTTCTAATAAAGTGGCCAGGTGTTGCGAGTCATCGCATGTCGTTTGCTGGTTCTGTTTTAGACATGAGGAGCTGCTGGCTAAGGGAGGCCTTTACTCGGACATGTGGCTTCGGCAGCAGCAGGCGCAGGACTCGGACTCTGCCTCTGACACAGAAGCCAAAGACGTCCAGCCTGAGAAGCTACAGCCGTCTGCGTCCTCTGCGGCCCACAGGGGTCACTGACCGCCTGCGTACACTAAGGACTGGTGTTGAGCCTCAATGGGTTTTGGGGGGTGGGGGGTGCACTGGTATCCTCTGACTGACTGTCCTGCTAGCTCGTAATGTTTAGTTTAATCTGCAGGTTCGATATGTGGCCAGTTTTTGAAACGGGTTGTAATTTTATTTGTTTTTCCGAGAGGGGGCGGAGCTCTTCTCTGGCTCTTCTCTGGCTCTTCTCAAGCTCTTCTCGGGCTCTTCAAAGTTTTCCAGTGGTGTTGAGAATCTACTGAGGAAGGTAAACACTTGTAGTTTGAGTTTTGAATATTTCATTTTCAACATTGAACCATCAAATCCAGCGTCTGCTCCGTGACTTCTGTTGTATTATTATGGGATGTTTTCAGTTACCGTCCATGGTCAGCTGATCAGCTGGCTGGTAGAGATAAGGTAGCCCTTAGCTCAACTAATCCTTTACTTTGGCTCCTCTGCTAGAGGGTGATGATGGCTGATGTGGTTCTATGAGCAATAAGAGGAACACTGAGACGGGTTGAATGTACAGTTTGTTAGTTCGTTCTTTTTTTTTGGTCAGTTTTCAGTATTTTATTATTATTGTTATTATTATTATTTTAATACTTTGATATTGACCACTCCATTGGCCAGGGGTCGGCGTTAAAAATGTAAGAATCACGTTATAGGTTCTGCATAAAATCGTACGTTCTATTCTGTCAGATTTGTGGCTTGACTGACTACTTCACTGCTTACTTCAGAATTATTAAGTAATTCATGTTAATTAAGCAATATTAAGGTAAGAATTATTATATTATTAATAGTATAATACAGAAAAAACAGACAGACGTTTGGGTGGACGTTGTAAACTTAGCACCTTGAGCCACAGATTCTTTGCTGGACATGATACCCCGCAAAACTCTACATTTTTGGTGTGTGGTGTTGGAAAGCTAGTTAGTGAGTTAGCTTTGCTCTAAATAGCGCTAATTAGCCTGTTGGAATGTTGGGTTAGTAGCGTCCCCAGCAGCAGCCTTCATTCACTCCGAATACGATACGACCACAAACTGACCACATCTGAGACCATCTGACCGGAAATTCCAGCACAATACGGCGCTAGAATCAAACTCTTGAAGGTGGGCGTGGCCAAATAAGGTGGCCTTGTTATTCGTTAACCACCATTCATCTCACCATGCAAGTCCTCCCAAATGTGTTCCATGATCTTGAGGTCCTTGGGTCCTCAAGGGTCCAGACCTGGACTCTGAGGTGGTCAGTCCATTGACCTAAGGACAGCAGAAGCTTCAGCAGTGTGATTTGGTGGAAGGATGGACCCCAACACCTGCGGACGTTGGGGAGCAGTTCTTGGGGTCTGCCGGATCTTGCAGGGTTCTTAGGAGTTTCGATTGGACGTTAGGTAAATGAAGGCCTCTGACTCTGACCGGGACAGCACTGCCTCACTTTCCGACAGTACTGACATTGCAGATTTATATATAGATTATATATAGATTTATATGTGTGTGTGAATGAGTCTCGTTGCTTGGTCGTTTATTATTATTATTTTTTTGGGGGGGGTGTTTCATATCAGTGGTGGTCATTTCCTTATGTTGGACACTACTGAAGTCCACAAACGGATGCTTTCTAAGCCGACGGATTATTGGACAGTTACTTTATATCTATAGTTTATATCTGTGTGGATTTGTGTGTGTGATCTGCCGACCATCAGCCTTTTAAATCACGTTCGAGAGTATGAGAGGACACTGAGTACTGCTGACCGATCAGCTGAATAACTGACTGGCACTGATCCAGGTTTTGCCTGGACTGGCCTGGTTTTGTATGTAAGCGTAGTGTTGGGTTTTGTTTGTATTTATAAAGGAGACGAATAAATTAAATGAATAAATGCTTCGTTTCTGTGTGTTTTTTTTTAGGCCTGTGTACCAGTGGTCAGCGTAAGGCTAGTGCACAGCACAGTCTGCCCGTTATAAGGGTTTTGTGGCCAATACTGATTAAGATTGGGTCTGTAATGTAAATAATAGAAGATAAGTGATATACTGAGGTCATGAGATCATTAAGGTAGCTCAATTTAGTGAAGTTTGAAAAAAAAGACCAGGATGGCTGAGTGGTTAAGGCGTTGGACTTAAGATCCAATGGGCGCATGCCCTCGTGGGTTCGAACCCCACTCCTGGTAGGTGTTCTCTTTAAATGAACTCTACATGACTTATAATAATTATGACCAGCTTGACCCCACAGCTAGTCCAACTAAACTATAGGCCTTAGTTTCTCAGTATTAACATACTTACGTGTTTGGCTAGTGAAGAAAGCTCTCCAGGCAAGACCAGGAGGTTAAGGCGTTGGCGCCTGCCCTCGTGGGTTTGAACCCCACTCCTGTTCAAACCCATGAGTTGGGCTCCCTGGTTTAACTGGAGAGTGTTCTAGTTTCCTGGATGAGCAGCATTTTGATCATCAGCATGACCACACTGGTCCCACAAGTATGACCTGCTTGCTGATAGTCCAGCCAATTCATCCAACTACAGCACTTAGTTGCTCAGTATTAACATACTGAAGAAAGCCCCACAGGCAAGACCAGGATGGCCGAGTGGTTAAGGCGTTGGACTTAAGATCCAATGGGCGCATGCCCTCGTGGGTTCTAACCCCACTCCTGGTAGGTGTGGTCTTTAAATGAAGGCTACATGACCTGCAATAATTATGACTGGCTTAACTGCACAGATCAAGTATGGACTGCTCTCACATATTTGGCTACAGAGCTCTATAGGCAAGATCAGGATGGCCGAGTGGTTAAGGCGTTGGACTTAAGATCCAATGGGCGCATGCCCTCGTGGGTTCGAACCCCACTCCTGGTATATGACCTATTTGAGACGGAGTGATGTGGTCAAGCTAAACCCTCTTCTCCTGGAAGAGCAGCTTTTTCAATCACTTTGGCCATCAAACTGTTGGCGCAGCTTAGCTCTTGATCATGGCATGACTACGCTGGTCCACAAAGATGACCGACTTGGTCAAGTCAGCCATGCTGAGAGACTATAGGATTTAGGTTGTCTGCTAGGTGACATGGCTGGCCAGTAAGGAGACCCCCTACAGGCAAGACCAGGATGGCCGAGTGGTTAAGGCGTTGGACTTAAGATCCAATGGGCGCATGCCCTCGTGGGTTCGAACCCCACTCCTGGTAGGTGTTCTCTTTAAATGAACTCTACATGACTCATAATAATTATGACCAGCTTGACCCCACATCCAACTAAACTATAGGCCTTAGTTTCTCAGTATTAACGTCCTTACATGTTTGGCTAGTGAAGAAAGCTCTCCAGAAAGACCAGGAGATTAAGGTGTTGGCGCCTGCCCTTGTGGGATCAAACCCCACTCCTGGTATATATCCTTGGACCCTGCCTTACCTTAAGAAAAACACTTTAAGCTTAGACCAGAGCCTGTACTGTAATGTAAGATGGTCCACTGGTAGGCAAGTGACCCGTTTGATCACTCTGATAAACCAGTTGGGCTCCCTGGTTTAACTGGAGAGTGTTTTTGTTTCCTGGATAAGCAGCTTTTTTTGATCATCAGCATGACCACACTGGTCCCACAAGTATGACCAGCTTAATGACCTGCTTGGTCAAGCTGGTCATGCTGATAGTCCAGCCAATTCATCCAACTACAGCACTTAGTTGCTCAGTATTAACATACTGAAGAAAGCCCCACAGGCAAGACCAGGATGGCCGAGTGGTTAAGGCATTGGACTTAAGATCCAATGGGTGCATGCCCTCGTGGGTTTGAACCCCACTCCTGGTATGTGTCTTATTTGAGAGGATGCTGCTATAAATTACAGTAGAGTGAGGCGGCCTGTGGTCAAGCTAGACCCCCTTCTTCTGTGTGAGCAGCTTTTTCAATCACCTTGACCGTCAAACTGGTGGACCATCTTGACTACGCTGGTCCACAAAGATGGACCAGAAGACTTGGTCAAGTCGGCCATTCTGACAGACCAACTACACTCTAGGATTTAGGTCTTCTGCTAGGTACTCTCAGTATCTTACTTACATGGCTGGCCAGTAAGGACATCCCTACAGGCAAGACCAGGATGGCCGAGTGGTTAAGGCGTTGGACTTAAGATCCAATGGGCGCATGCCCTCGTGGGTTCGAACCCCACTCCTGGTAGGTGTTCTCTTTAAATGAACTCTACATGACTTACAATAATTATGACCAGCTTGACCCCACAGCTAGTCTAAACTATAGGCCAATGGGCGCATGCCATAGTGGGTTTGAACCCCACTCCTTGTATTTGTCCCTGGACCCTGCTATACCTTCAGAAAAGCACCCCAAGGTTAGACCAGTGAGCCTACACCGTAGTGTAAGATGGTCCGCTGGTCCACTCCTGGTATGTGTCCTCTTTGACAGGATGCTGCTATAAATTAGAGTGAGGTGGTCAAGTTAGACCCCCCAGTTTAACCTTAGGATATATCTTCTCATAGATGAGCAGCTTATTCAAAATCACCTTGACCAGTGAACTGGTGGACCGGCTTAGCTGGACCAGCATGGGGTATGAACACATGTCCCATAGCCCACGTTGGTTACAGTAGGCCTAAAAACCAGACTGGCCAACCAGCTCAGTCAGTCAAACTGGGACTTATCGTTTAACCTTAGGGTTTTATATATATTTCCTCCTGAATGACCAGGTCAGTTCTGACCACCTGCTATTAATTAGGGCCCACCAGGGCCCACCAGGGCCCCCCAGTAGGCCTATGACCAGCTGGGTCATGCTGATCATGCTGATAAACCAGTTAGGCTGCAGAATTTAACCTTGGGGCACATTTCCTCCTGAATGACCAGGTCAGTTCTGACCACCTGCTATTAATTAGGGCCCACCAGGGCCCACCAGGGCCCCCCAGTAGGCCTATGACCAGCTGGGTCATGCTGATCATGCTGATAAACCAGTTAGGCTGCAGAATTTAACCTTGGGGCACATTTCCTCCTGAATGACCAGGTCAGTTCTGACCACCTTGACCATCTCAGACCACCTGAAACCAGCCACAGCAGCGCAGAGCCACCAGGCAGTGAGGGGTTAACTGCTGAGCGGGGCTAGCTGTTAGCTTTAGCTCCTTCCGTTCAGTGGCTGTAGAGGAGGGGAGGCGCCCGGAGACGTTCACCAGGCTTCTGCGGCTTTAATGTCCACCTTTTACACGTAAAACATGGATTTGGGGGATTTATTCGACGAGCGGACGTTTTGTTTCTCGGACTTTCAGGAGTTTACGGTGTGTAAATACAGCTTAGCTCGCTTAGCTACATAAACATACAGCGAGCTACAGCTAGCGAAATTAGCCGCTAGCTAACTTCCTATATAGCGCTAGCTAGCTAGTTTGAGCGGGCGGGTTTTGCTTATTATGGCTACCTTATAATATTTAATTACTATTAACGTATTATTAGTTCATAATATGCATTAATATCGTACGTTATTCACCCACCTAGTTAGCGATATATTAGCTAAAGCTAGCTATGCTAGCTAACTGGCTAAACGCGCCTCGCCGTAGCGAGGCCTTAATACTAGCTACAGCAGTTTCGACATTATCTCTGGCATTTCGCTGCACAAATATCAAAGGAAAATATTAATAATCTTTATGTGAGGTAGTGTTAATAATTACATATTTGCCTGTATTAACTTTGGCAGTGTTGTTTCCTAGGTGGGTTAACGGGACATGCTGGCCTTGAGGCTGGCTGGCTGGCTGGCAGCGTGTTTTATTATGTTATTTATTTTAGTTTTCCTATTAATGCTTTATTATAAATAATTGAAATATGTATTTCGATGTCATTTCAGTTTCTCCCGGGACATCAACAGCTGGCAGATCGAGTTAGGAAGCGTCTGTATTATGGCCTTGATCCGGACACCTCCCTGGACGCCCTGTCCTGTCCTGTGACCGGTGGGTTAAACGGCTGGGTTTCTAATGTTACACTGCAGACCTGTACTCAGTACTGGGTACTTACACATTATATATAGTCCTGTACTCAGTACTGGGTACTTACTCATATATATAGACCTGTACTCAGTACTGGGTACTTACTCATATATATAGTCCTGTACTCAGTACTGGGTACTTACTCATATATATAGTCCTGTACTCAGTACTGGGTAC
This sequence comes from Salminus brasiliensis, assembly GCF_030463535.1. Lineage (NCBI taxonomy): Eukaryota > Metazoa > Chordata > Actinopteri > Characiformes > Bryconidae > Salminus > Salminus brasiliensis. The sequence continues at coordinate 3,009,139 of NC_132892.1, read as the reverse complement.
TTACTCATATATATAGACCTGTACTCAGTACTGGGTACTTACACATTATATATAGTCCTGTACTCAGTACTGGGTACTTACTCATATATATAGTCCTGTACTCAGTACTGGGTACTTACTCATATATAGATATATAGTCCTGTACTCAGTACTGGGTACTTACTCATTATATAGATATATAGTCCTGTACTCAGTACTGGGTACTTACACATTATATATAGTCCTGTACTCAGTACTGGGTACTTACTCATATATAGATATATAGTCCTGTACTCAGTACTGGGTACTTACTCATTATATAGATATATAGTCCTGTACTCAGTACTGGGTACTTACACATTATATATAGTCCTGTACTCAGTACTGGGTACTTACACATTATATATAGTCCTGTACTCAGTACTGGGTACTTACTCATATATATAGTCCTGTACTCAGTACTGGGTACTTACACATTATATATAGTCCTGTACTCAGACTGGGTACTTACACATTATATATAGTCCTGTACTCAGTACTGGGTACTTACACATTATATATAGTCCTGTACTCAGTACTGGGTACTTACACATTATATATAGTCCTGTACTCAGTACTGGGTACTTACACATTATATATAGTCCTGTACTCAGTACTGGGTACTTACACATTATATATAGTCCTGTACTCAGTACTGGGTACTTACTCATATATATAGTCCTGTACTCAGTACTGGGTACTTACACATTATATATAGTCCTGTACTCAGTACTGGGTACTTACACATTATATATAGTCCTGTACTCAGTACTGGGTACTTACTCATATATATAGTCCTGTACTCAGTACTGGGTACTTACTCATATTTATAGTCCTGTACTCAGTACTGGGTACTTACTCATTATATATAGTCCTGTACTCAGTACTGGGTACTTACTCATATATAGATAGATAGTCCTGTACTCAGTACTGGGTACTTACTCATATATATATATAGTCCTGTACTCAGTACTGGGTACTTACTCATTTTATATATATATATATATATATATATATATATATATAGGACTGTGTGTATGTATGTATGTATATATATATATATAGATAGATATAGATATATATTGCAGGAAGAAATCCTGACCAGCAGTGTTTTGCTTGTTTCTGAAGTTTGACAGCAGTCCTGTACTCGGTACTGGGTACTTAATAATTACATTCATTCAGATCCATGTACTCAAAGGAAGTGTATTGGTCTAGGTTCCAGCATTACCTTCAAAATTGGGATTTAGTTTCAGTCTGTTGTGTCTGGTCAGCTTCTGGTCAGCTTCTGGACTGCTTTGGTGATGGCCATGCCTCCCACATGGGAGCTGGAGCATCTGTTATAGACCAGAGAGACCGCTGATGGATGCCTGACATTGCATTTCTGTACTTAATTGTATTAATTTGTATTATTTATTTATTAATTACTGCTTGACTTTTGGACTTTTGGCTATCAGCTTTATAAAAATGGGTATTGATGTCTTTGACTTTTTGCTTTTTCACTAGATATTGCTGTTGAATTGCTCCAGAAATCTGCCCCAAGCCCAATACGAAAGCTCCACAAGAAATATGCCGCACATGTAGCCAGGTGAGTTTACCTTTGACCCCCCGTTTACACCCGGTCACTTCACCTGACTAGTGTCTGGGTAAGATTTTAGCCACTTGTGTTTACACAGGCTAGTCAGATTCGTCTCTGTTCAGTCGGACTGAGCTCTGCTCGCTGTGCAGGACTGGATTAGCAGAGTCGTTTGTTATGTAGCAGTTATTACTGGTGTTTCTGTGGGGCTACTTCTCAGACCACCTCCTGAAGTGGTTTGAGTGATTGGATTTGGATCTGAGATGTTTCATGTATGTAAATTAGGGTTGGGCAGTATGACACTAGTGTGTCGTTGGTGCTTGAAGAACTCTGACTAACTGTGTGTTACGTTACCGAAAGTTTCATCAGAGCTGTTTAATTAGGCTGTGTTCAGACTGCAGCCAAATCAGATCTGGTGAGATCCGGACTGTCCGCACTGTTATTCGTAGTCCGATTTGAGCGATCAGACTGAGAAGTATCTGTACAAATCCGATTTGTTTTTAGCACGTTTTATAAAATCTTTAAACTATCTCTCGTGGTTTGGATCTGATTTGCAAAAAATTGGATATTGTGTGGGCTGCGGCTGTCCAGACTATCAAAAATTAATCTGGATACAATGCCAAAAGTCGGATTTTGGCTGGAAGTCTGAATTTGGATTTAGATGAAGTGCAGCAGACGGAGTATTACGTGAAATTGCCTTTAAATATTATGATTTAAAAAAATTTTTTATTTAGTTATTTTAATTTAAGTTAACTAATAACTTTATAATAAATACATTTTTTTTCCCCTTTTTTTTAAATCCTCTGACCAAACGTGTCCAGTAGATCACTGATGAACCTAGAGTAAAGTCAAGTCTGATATGAGTCAGTTTAAGTCGTGCCTTTTTCTCTTATTTGTTTTTATGTTTTCCTCTGTTGAGATCTGGGTTAAAACGCAGTTAAAATGAAATAAATCTTATTTCTTGTTGTTGTTTTTTTTTACACCGCAGAGAAGCATGCATCTCCCCTTGCGCAATGATGTTGGCCCTGGTTTACATTGAAAGACTCCGGCACAGAAACCCTGAGTACCTGCAACAGATCTCTTCCTCCGACCTCTTTTTGATATCTATGGTAAGCTTTCGGGTTTATACAGACATTTCATATGTAGTTTTGCGTTGCCTTTGTGTCTGGGGGAGGGGGGAGAGGGATCCATTTTCTCACATGGCTTAATCTGTGTTCCCCTGCAGATGGTAGCCAGCAAATATTTGTACGACGAAGGTGAAGAGGAGGAGGTCTTCAATGACGAATGGGGTGCAGCCGGCAAGCTAGACGTTCAGACTGTCAACACCCTGGAGTTGAATTTCCTCAGTGCTATTGTAAGTCAGATATGCAGAACGCTGCATGGTTGAGACCGGGCAGTTGGCTTGGAGCACGTTCCCGAAATGGCGATGGTGAACGTGTTGTAGATACAGTGGATTCTGAAAGTGTTCAGGACCCTTTACATGTTGAACACTGGGTTTTATTCTAAATGGTTATAAATAATGAATACAGATGCGTTTTAGCCCTTACATTTTCTTGGATCTTAAAAGGGGCCTAAATACTTTCTTAATCCACAGTATTGTGTATTGGGTGTTGCATTTCAGTTTTTACTGCAGCGATTGTCACCCTCCCTGCTCCCTGGGTACCACAACAGTGCCTGCCCACCACTCCGGGCATGTGTGCTCACTGTATGTGTGTGTGTTTACTGCACGGGTGGGTTAAAGGCGGAGGATTGTCTAGTGGTTCCTGTTTCACGACCTTCTCTAAAGCTTCTACCTCTAATATTTCAGGACTGGAGTCTGTTCACTGAGCCCAGTGAACTGTTTAATGTACTCAACCAACTGGAGACCAGGTAAGTGTTTCTTCCCCTCCACAAATCTGGAAAGTTTTTCATGAAATTGGAATGAAAATTTGCAATTGTCTAAACTTTGAGAAATGCTACTGCGAATCTAAATGTTTAATTAGCCACAGAATAATCTCAGTCTTCTCGAGGTCACCATGCAGTCAGATCTGGGCGGTGACCGACTGCATGAATACTCGTGTGCTAATAAAGAGGAAATTGCCCGAGAATAAGCAATATTGGTTTCTGTAATGTTCTGTGCTGCTCATGACGATAACACTCTGCGTCCCCCTCTATTCTGACAGCATTGCGGAACGACAGGGAATGAAGCGGGGCTGGTTCACTTACACAGATCTGTGTGTGCTGCTGGAGCAGGCCAACTGGAGGCAGGCACTCGCAGCCATCTACCAGCACTTTGCCATGGTATGTGCATAAGAACCCAATAGGATCTGTTAATATTGCATGTGTTCGATTTAGATACGTTATATTTTAATATTAAATATTAATATTTAATCTCTGTCCAGACGTCTCAGCCTCTCGGCCATACTTAACATAACTTAAATGCTCGTTTAATAGTGGTTGAGTAGTTCGTAGTAGTGTCTAAACGAAAGCCTCTCAAGATTAATAATGGAATAACACTCCTAGGCTGTTTCCTGGACAGGGATTAAGCCTAGCCCTGAACTGTATTTGGCTTTAAATGGAAAATCTCTGAGACTAAGCTTAAACCATGCCAGTAAAGTCAGCCTCTTGAGTTTAGGGGCCTAAATTTCCACTACACTATATGTCCAAATGTTTGTGGACACCCCTTCAAATGAATGCATTCAGCTACTTTGAGTAGCACCCATTGCTTGACAGATTTGGCAGCTTGTCTAGTCCCTGTAGAGAAGTACTGCCAGTAGAATAGGACTCCCTGGAGCAGATAAACATCATGAACCTATTGGGGACCATGCTGCCGCCTAATAACAGTAGTGGAAGAACTGTGTTGCTCCATCCGATACTTTTGGGATGAGTTGGGGATGAATAAAGTGGGGTTATGATCAATCATCCAATCATCCATCAATCCTGACCTCACTAATGCTCCCTTAAGTTCAGAAGAAGCAATGAATGAGCAGGTGTCCCAAGACTTTTGTCCATTCACTGTAAGAGTTTTGAACCTTGTTTTCTTCCTGCAGGTCTCCTGCATGCTGGGTCTAATTTACTTGACCAGCGTGGCTGGACTCATCGCAGCCTCAGCCGTCGTGCACCAGCTCAGCCTGACAAACGCCACTCGCTCTCCTCTTGGCCCAGTCGACGTTATGGACCCTGCTCTCATCCAGCACTCTGAACGCATCTCCAGCCTCCAGACGCACACCACAGCTGCTGCAGCCGCTCATCCTCGATGCTGCGTCTTGGGCAATGAAAGCCAAAAACCCCCTGCACCCGATTTTCAGCACCAGCGTCACGGACCCCCCTCGCACTCTTCTCACTATCAGCACTCTGCTTTCTCCGTCTTTGGCACCCTCTTCTCGGCTCTCGCTTCTTCCAGCCTCTCACCAGATGGCCAACCGCAGGGCTGTGTCGACCCCCCGTTCCTCTGCCGCGGCCGCCTGGACCTGTTTTCTCCATTGCAGTGCGGATCTCGTAACGTCTCCACTGACCCACATCCCTCTTCCCGGCACACCTGGCTTCCGACACCGTGGCTCTCTCCTGCTCTGGCCAGCGATGGTCCTTTAATCCCGGTGGCCGCCCTTCAGAGACGCCCTTGTTGCCCCGAGACTGCACTGCCTTTTGGGAAAGCCCCAGCGCTCCTCGTGCCCGGTTAGAGGCGGGCTGCCAAACCCCAGTTTATGGTCACATTCTAATGGACAGTTCTTGCAAAATTCAACCAGCTAAAAAATACTTCCCTTGGTTTTCTGCGGGTTTTTCTACACCTTAAACCTTCGAATTGCTCTAAAAGCACTTAGACCCCCTAGTGGCAGTAGGTCTGTTTTTTGGGGGGGGGCGGGGGGTTCTACTAAACTGCACACTTTGCTGCTTTAACTCGCACGTTCTTGTTGGCTAATTAGCTGGAGTGTTTCGCAAAGCAGGATTTCTCGATTAATCAGATCACTTAAGGCCAAAGATGAGGACTGCCCCCCCCCCCCCCCCCCAAGCTCTTTTCTTACTGCACATGTTTAAGTCATCTGGCTAAACTGGCTGAGAAATCCTGCTTTGCTGGAGAAACGCCAGCATATCCGGAACAGACGTCTGCCAGAAGCAGTGGAATATATGGCTAAGGATGCCAATATTGGGGTGCAAATGTAGATAAGAAATGAGGTATTAGTGGAGTTGAAGAAGAAGCCACAGGTAAGATGGAGACGTTTGAGGTCTGGTGGAGTGGTCTTCACCTCATTGGAAAGCCTTTAAATTCACTTCAACACCACGAATCTTCGGTTTGGTTCAGTTCATTTGCAGGCAGCGAATTAAGCTTGATCGTCCAGGTTCAGATGAATCCCTTGACCGCGCTCCTACTGCGCAGTAGTCCCCTTGTTTTGTTCAGGTTGGCGTTTTCCACGGCACTCTTAAGTTTGGCATGTTGCCTTTTTATATAAACACGTTTATATACACGAATATTTCGGTAGCTGCATTACTGAAGATATTTAGTAAAGTTAAATGCTTGACAGAAGCGTGCACAAGCCAACCTTCTTGCTTATTCATTTCGTTTTTTGATTGTTTGCCAATGCGTATCGCTGCTGTCCGACGAAAAACATGCATCTCGAAAAAAAAATGCCGACTTTACCGGAGAAGCCAAAAACGTCCTTAACTCTGAATGGAAATTTAAGTCTTTATTCCAGGTCATTTGAAGCATTTTTAGCATAAAACTAAAACCAGACAAAAATGGAGATGCGTGGTTTTCATTGGACAGCAGCGATGCGTTCTTACTACCCCACGTTTGCTCTTGAGGGGATCGCAACGTCCAGAGCCAGTGAAGGAGCAGCATCTGCTGAAAGATTCATTTTATTTCTTCTTATTATTTTATTTTTTTTAGGTTTGGTTTGGTTTTAATTGCAAGGAGCAAAACTGAAATAGGAAAAAAATATGTTCTGTTGGGTTTGAGAGATGTTCTAGGCCCAGTTTCTCCAAAGTATCTTGATTTTAAGGTTTTCTTAACTGGTAGAGAAGGAAAGAGCGAGAGAGTTCAGTGTCAAGCTCATTCTAAACCAGTTAAGAATTGGATTTGAGCTAATGAGCCCAGTTTTCTTCTACTTTCACTCATAAAATATAACAGGGAGACGTCTAAACTCTGTATATATATATATAATAAAAAATATAAAATAACTGGTCAGTAATATTGGCATTACAGCGCTACAGCGTCCAGATACTAACCTCCGAGTGTAAGGCCAGTTATCAGGCGGCTGTTAGCTAGGCCATGCTACCGCTAAGTAGACGATGAGGCTGAGGAAGGGAGTGATACGTGGATTTTACTGAAGGTGGATTTGCAGAAAGCTGGAAAACCTGTCATTTTGGGTGGTTTGTGATCAAAAGAAATAATAATAAAGCTTGCGCCTTTTACTTTTTACCTCAGACACCGACGTTAGCATTTAGCTTTCTTAGTGTTGCTCTGTTTCTTGCTAACTGTGTAGCTAACAAGCTTGGGAGGGGGAAAAAATCTATTAGAAAAGAAATAAGTTTTTTATAATAACTCTATTTTTTGTAATCATTTTATAGACCCATGTGTTGTGGACTGATCCAGGCGTGGTGCTAATTATTAGCTTACTGTTAGCTAGCTACGTTAGCCTCAAAGCTCCACAAACTGAGGAAATCTGAGGTAAACGGTGATTGTGCAAGCTTTATCCTCAACAGAAGAGTGACCACCCGATAACTCCTGACCCTTTTCTCAGACTGGTTTGACCTTTGGTTAAACGTATCTGGCTAGCTGGCAGAGGGGCCCATCAGTTCAAGCGAAGATAACCTCTGAGGGTTAAAGATGGAGGCAGATGGTGTGGAGGGAGTGGTGTGGTGTTCATGTTGGCTGCGTTGCAGGTTCTGGTTTACGAAAAAGTTACAGAAGTAATTGTTTAACCAAGCTTTTATTGTTTTCTTTGCTTTTTGGTTCTGAGGTTGAACAATCTGTTGCATTTGTTGTTTTGGCAGAATGTGTAAAGAGGCGATAAATAAAAGATTTGGTTGGAAAGAAGTGTGTGTATTTTTATTATTTTAATTATTCAGGTCATTAAACATCATAGAAATGTGTTTCTCCGTAATGCTAATCCAGGTGGCTCTATCGAGTCATTAGTGTTACACCGATACTGATAACGTATTGGTATCGAAGCTGATGCCACCACTTATACACAGTATCGGCAGAGCCGGCCCAAGGCATACTTTAATGAGGCGGCCGTCTAGGGCCCCAACGCCACCAGGGGGACGCCAAGAGCACCAAGATATCTACATTTTGAAAATAACATTGAATAATAAAATGATATGAAAATGATATTTCACAAGTAAAAGCAATATATTTTTAGCTGAACTTGGTTTCATGGCTCACTGATACCAGGTTAATCAATTTCTGCGGTTGGCTGCTGCCATGGTGGTCAATAAAGGCCCGGGTGGTCCAGCGTGTATTGCTCGATATCTCTCTCCCTATGGAATGCAGAAGTATCTGGGGCTGAGGTGGTGGTGGTATAGGGAGCTCCATGAAGGCTTGGGCAGTCCCTAAGTATTGGTATTGGCAATAGAGAGCACAGATTCCAGCGCTGTTCTTTCAAAACTTATTATATCTTATTTGAGAGAAGATATTAATATCTGAATATCAGGATGTATAGCCATCTATCCAGCATTTGAGTCACAGTGAGCATTGGTATCGGCCTTTTGGGAAAGGAATAAGGTGGTATCAATGCATTCCTACGTATCATAAATATAGTATTATCAAAATTTGTATCATCTTCAACATATATCTGCATCCAGTCATAATTTCATTATTGGTGCTTTCAGATTTCCCAGCATTGCTTAAGGATGCCTAGTAGGATGTAGACAAAGTTCCCACAATACTAGTTTAGCCAGCTGTCTAACCTCCCGGGTCATCTACAAACAGACATACCATTGCTAAAATCCCAGTCCTGGTCCAGTTTATCCAGGTTCACATGGTCTAAACTGGATTTCTAACAATGGTATGTCTGTTTTTAGATGGTCTGGACTGGTCTTTGATGGTCTATTGACTGGTCTTTGATGGTCCAGGTGGTTGACCATCTAAAAACAGACATACCATTGCTAAAATCCCAGTCCCGGTCCAGCTTATCCAGTTTCACATGGTCTAAACTGGATTTCTAACAATGGTATGTCTGTTTTTAGATGGTCTGGACTGGTCTTTGATGGTCCAGGTGGTTGACCATCTAAAAACAGACATACCATTGCTAAAATCCCAGTCCCGGTCCAGCTTATCTAGTTTCACATGGTCTAAACTGGATTTCTAACAATGGTATGTCTGTTTTTAGATGGTCTGGACTGGTCTTTGATGGTCTATTGACTGGTCTTTGATGGTCCAGGTGGTTGACCATCTAAAAACAGACATACCATTGCTAAAATCCCAGTCCCGGTCCAGCTTATCCAGTTTCACATGGTCTAAACTGGATTTCTAACAATGGTATGTCTGTTTTTAGATGGTCTGGACTGGTCTTTGATGGTCCAGGTGGTTGACCATCTAAAAACAGACATAGCATTGCTAAAATTCCTGTCCCAGTCTAGACTGGTCTTTGATGGTCTAAGCTTGTCTTTGATGGTCCAGGTGGTTGACTAGCTAGTAATCCCTGCAAAACATACCCTAGGCTGGTAAAGCAGCTGGCTAAACCAGTTAACCAGCTAAGCTCCTGCTCCTGGACCAGCTGGTCATCAAGCTGGTCGTACGGGTTGACTAGTTGGGTCAAGATGGTCATGATCATGCCAAAAGCTAACACTGACAATGGTCAGCCTGTTAATCTAGGGTGTACTGGGTGTACTGCTGCCATAAACGCAGGCCCAACTTCTAAGAACTTCCAAGAACTCGTTAGGCAGCCTAGTTAGGAGGCAGGCGCTCCGAATGGAACGCGGCCCGAGCCGGGTCGCATATCCCGGAGGGCGAGAGCTAAATATGGACGTAACCTGCCAAACCGTCCGGCATGCCAGCGCTCGGTGTCAAATCGGTCATCTTTACGGCTAGCGGGTTGTAGCCTCGACGGTCCAGCTCTAGAAGACGCCCCACACGGCTGCTCCCTTACAGACCTGAAGCCTCAACAGCCTCGCCTGTGCCCCCTCCTCCCTCCCCCCAGAATGGAGGCCGCAGAGCAGGTAAGACCCTCCAGAGGAGTGAGGGGCTCTTCCGGACTAGTGAACGGCGTCACCCCGCCTAGAAAGCCTCCTAGATCGGCTCCCAGCTCTGCTCTGACGCCGCAATGTTGTTTGTTGGACAGGGGGTGTCTCTGGAGGGCCATGCTGTGAATAGCTCAGGTAGGTTAACACCCCACACCTGATATAACTGTGTCCATATTAATACACCTAAATAATACATAAACCAACTTCTGTAAGTCCTGGGGTTGTGTGCAATCAAATTAATGGAATAAATTGGCAAAAAAGACCATGTTCATGGAAGCTTGGAAGTTTAAGTGGGGGACATTCAGTGGGGCCCTCCAATGCTGGATTTGAGGGACCTGGCCCTTATCCATTGAGCGCTGGCCTCAGGCCAGGGTTGGCGGGGCGTCATTAGCTAGGTGGGAAATCAATGGAAACGATTGATTACCAAATGATTGATTGGCCCGGATGCTGTCAATCAGCCGATACATGTTCAATATCTAAGAGGTGCTACTTTAGTTTCGATCGGGACATGCTAGGCTAACGTTGCTAACAAACACTGGGGGTAGACTGTCACCAAAAGATCAAAGGATCGTTATTAGCTTAAAAAACTTTTTAAAAGCTATCAAAGGTTTTTCAAATAAAAAACTTAAAATGTATTAAATGTATTAATGATTTGTTAATGATTTATTAATTTTTTGGTTGTGTCCTAATTGTGTACTACACACTATTACTATAAGGTAACATACTAACTCACCTTCTACTAGCAGGAAGTGATGAAGCGTTGCTATGCCAACCTACGTCACTGCAAGTTGTCCAGTCACCGCCGGCGTCGTCGTCGCTACACTTGCATCGTTATCCGCCATTTTTATTTATTTTATTTTTATTTAATGTTTTTTTCATGTTTAATAACGAACAGGTGCTATTTTAGTTTAGATCGGGACATGCTAGGCTAACGTTGCTAACAAACACTGAGTGTAGACTGTCACCATTCTCATGTTGGTAGCTAAGTATGCGGCCAAAAGATCGTTTATTAGCTTAAAAAACTTTTAAAAAGCTATCAAAAAAATGTAATACAAATTTATTAAGGATTTGTTAATGATTTATAACATTTTTTGGCTGTGTCCCAATTGCATACTACACACTAGTACTATAAGGTTTATCTATATGCTAATCTTTATAGTGCAAGTTAGCACACTAATTATTAACATACTAACTCATGTTTAATAACTAACAGGTGCTATTTTCGTTTCGATCAGGACATGCTAGGCTAACGTCGCTAACAAACACTGGATGTAGACTGTCACCATTCTCAGCTAAGTTTGTGGCTAAAAGATCCAAAAAAATCGATTACAAATATTTATTATAACAATACGAGTATACACTGATTTATTAAATTTCTGGCTGTGTCCCAATTGCGTACAACACACTAGTACTATAAGGTTTATCTATATGCTAATCGTATTAGTGCAGGTTTGGCAAGTTAGTTCACAAATTATTAACATACTAACTCACTTTTTTTTAAAAATGAAGTGTTGCTATGCCAACCTACGTCACTGCAAGTCCTCAAGTATCGTTATCCTCCATTTTTATTTATTACGTTTTTTCCCAGATGTCAGTAGCTCCTCCCTTTCCATGTCTCATTGCACTGTGGGTAATATTGTCCACATTGTAACCACACTCCCGGTTCTAGGTATGCATTGTGGGTATTTGAGTATACTCAACATTGACACTTTTATCTATACTACATACTTAGTAACGAACGCACAATTGGGACGCAGCCTTTATTTATTTTATGGTGAAAATGTACGTGTTTAGCATTAGCATAGCATTAGCATTAGCTGGCCATAGTTCCCACTAAAGAAAGCTCACTAATCTGAATATTTCTTGGTACTCGTTTGTTTGTTTTTGTTTGGGTTTTTTGTCTCCTGACAAGCACCGGACCCGGCGTCTGAGGCCTACCTGTCCTTCATGAAGAAGCACCGTTGCTACGATGCCATTCCAACCAGCTGCAAACTGGTGGTGTTTGACACCGCGCTGCCGGTAAGGTTTCGCTTTCCGGGTGTTTTGTAAGTTCTTCGTCCTAAGCATTGAGTATCTTGCTCCAGCTGTTAAGCATGGTGGTGGTAGCATCTACTGCAGGGCTGTTTTGCTGCCAGTGGACAACAATGTGGACTACCTCAAAGGTAGGAGCAGGAACTCAGCTAGACGGTTGTAACTTGGACATAATTAGATGTTTAAACAGGACAATGGTCATCAGAGGTGGTGGATTTTGGAATGGTCAAGTTTGGTCCATGCTAGGAAACCATTACCGAATATAATTGGACGTGCTGCAACTTGCTGTCATACCGTAAGCTGTCATGCTAACTGTAGGCTAAAATGCTAGGCACTACCAACTGTGGCAGGGCAGCATAATTGCACACATGTGGGTCGGGTAGGGTGGCCCACCGTATCTCTGTCTGTCTGTCTGTCTGTCTGTCTGTCTGTGCCCTATCTCAGGTAAAGAAAGCCTTCTTCGCTCTGGTGGCAAATGGTCTGAGGGCAGCACCGCTGTGGGACAGCAAACTCCAGAAATTCGTGGGTGAGGCGATAACAACGTCCACTTCTGCTCCCCCACTCTCTCCTTCCCAGAATCCCAAATTCACCGTCTTGCTTTTTCTGTGCAGGCATGCTGACCATCACCGACTTCATCAACATTCTTCACTGCTACTACAAGTCGCCAATGGTCAGTAGCAACAGTAGGTGCCTTCCAGCGTCCTGGCACGACGCCCCTCGACGTTCCTCCACTGTAACACCTGTTGTTTCTTTCCCCCCTTTTGAAGGTTCAGATCTACGAGTTGGAGGAGCACAAGATTGAGACATGGAGAGGTGATTCATTTCAAAGTAAATGAGCTGCATGATGAGGATCTTCTAAGGTGCCTGGAGTGAGTGGGTGGGTGGGTGGGTGGGTGTATGTTGGGTGTATGTTGGGTGGGATTCCCACTTCTGTTCATATGCATCACTATTATAGTGGCTGTAATTATTGGATGGCAACACCTGAGCATCCACTTGAGATACCGTAGCAACCACCTGGGATACAATAGCACTTGCACAATAAGCAACAATAGCAACTGCCTTGCAACACTGTAGCACTTGCAACTACCTAGTGGACCTCCAAGCAAACCTGTAGCAACTTCCGGGAGCACTGTTACACCCACCTATCAACACTATAGCAACCACCTAACCAACCTCTAGCAACTTCCTGGGGCACTATTACATCCACCTAACAAAACCATAGCAACTGCCTAGTAACACTGTAGCACCCATTTTCCAGGCACTAAGCAACACAATAGCAACCACCTGGGATACTAATGCAAACACCTAGCAACACCATAGCAAGTGCCTAGTAACACTGTATCACCCATTTCCCAACCACCTACCAACACAATAGCAACCACCTAACAAACCTGTAGCAACTACCTAGGATACTAATGCAAGCACCTAGCAACACCATAGTAACTGCTTTGCAAAACTTTCCCAACCACTTAGCAACACAATTGCAACCACCTGGGGCACTATTACACCCACCTAGCAACACTATAGCAACTGCCTAGTAACACTGTAGCACCCATTTCCCAACCACCTACCAACACAATAGCAACCACCTAACCAACCTGTAGCAACTACCTGGGATACTAATGCAAACACCTAGCAACACCATAGCAACTGCCTACTAACACTGTATCACCCATTTCCCAACCACCTACCAACACAATAGCAACCACCTAACAAACCTGTAGCAACTACCTAGGATACTAATGCAAGCACCTAGCAACACCATAGTAACTGCATTGCAAAACTTTCCCAACCACTTAGCAACACAATTGCAACCACCTGGGGCACTATTACACCCACCTAGCAACACTATAGCAACTGCCTAGTAACACTGTAGCACCCATTTCCCAACCACCTACCAACACAATAGCAACCACCTAACCAACCTGTAGCAACTACCTGGGATACTAATGCAAACACCTAGCAACACCATAGCAACTGCCTACTAACACTGTATCACCCATTTTCCAACCACCTACCAACACAATAGCAACCACCTAGCAAACCTGTAGCAACTACCTGGGATACTAATGCAACCACCTAGCAACACCATAGTAACTGCATTGCAAAACTTTCCCAACCACTTAGCAACACAATAGCAACCACCTGGGATACTAATGCAACCACCTACTAACATTATATAGTGATATATAGTGTGTGTGTGTGTGTGTGTGTGTGTGTGTGTGTGTGTGTGGCCCATTATTTAAAAGATGGCACTGCATGCTGTCCATGGCTACCCAAGGAGCTTCTTCGCTTATCTGTCCGTCTCTGATTCTCTGTCCAGATGTTTTCCTACAGTACCATGACCGAAGCCTCATCAGCATCACACCTGACGCTAGGTACCAGCAGATCATGCTCCACACTGTCTGGAAGGGTTATGGGAGGTGTCTGATGTCTGAGCATGCCTCTCTTCTGTCCACAGCCTTTTCGATGCCGTCTACTCCTTACTGAAGCACAAGATCCACCGGCTGCCCGTCATTGACCTGGAGTCTGGAAACGTCCTTCACATCTTGACACACAAGAGGATCCTCAAGTTCCTCCACATATTTGTGAGTACTGTGGTTTGACAGGATTTTGAGGTGGGGTGGTGATGAAGACACGCTAAGCTAATAGCATTTACCCAGAGAATCTTCAGCTTTGTAGAGATAGCTTGTTAGCTAGTTTATTTGGAGGAAGCTAGTCGGCTAGTTAGCTAATTAGCTTGTCGTTTGTTAGTTATTTGAGCTAGTTAGTATAGCTAGGTACCGTTTATTAGTTAGTTTGTTAGTCACATCTAAACCCCCCACCCCCCAAAATTATTTGGACTGCCTCAACAGTCCACACCTCACACTCTTCATTGGGGATACTGTAACTGTGTTATTGACGACCTCCTTCTGTTCCTTATATTTTGTCCACTGGCAGGGAGCCTCGGCCCCGAAGCCCCGCTTCTTACAGAGGAAAATACGAGACGCCGGAGTGGGGACATTCCGGGACATCGCCACAGTCCAGCAGACGGCCACCGTCTACGATGCTCTGTCCATATTCGTGGAGAGACGGGTGTCTGCTCTGCCAGTGGTTGATGAGGATGGTAGGTGATCCATTGAGCTGGTTGTTGTGTTACCATCAAGGTTCCCATATTTGGCCAACTTCCTATTTGTCTTGTGTGCTCCGAAGGCTACTGGAAAATCTGACGCTATGGGAAAATCCAACGATGGAAGCAACAAACGCTAGTGGGAAGATGCCTAAAAAGCCACTGATGCAGTGTTTAAATGAAGCTGTTAGCTAGCCAGCTAACGTTAGTGTAGTAGTCGATCTTGTCCTACTAGAAAATCGGACGTTAATGAAATCAATTTGATTACATGCAATTAAAATGATGGTTTTCCCATGACTGTCTCCTACTGCTGCAACAAAGACAACTCTTTTCTTAGTCTGAGTATTTTCATATATATATATATATATATATATATATATATATATATATATAAAAGTATTTTCTTAGTCTCAGTATTTTCATATATATATAAATAAAAGTATTTTCTTAGTCTGAGAATTTTCATATATATATATATAAAAAAGTATTTTCTTAGTCTGAGAATTTTCATATATATATAAATAAAAGTATTTTCTTAGTCTGAGAATTTTCATATATATATATAAAAAAGTATTTTCTTAGTCTGAGTATTTTCATATATATATATATATATTCTTGAAGGTGTTTTTCAGTTTTCGGTCTTACCACCATTTTCACAACAGTAAATGCAGTGATGGCAAAGAATAGCTCTTAGTTTGGTAAAGAAATTGAAAAAGCCACTGATGCAGTGTTTTATTATTTTTTCTTTTCAGGAAAGGTTGTTGCTCTTTACTCCAGATTTGACGTGATTGTAAGTAAAACTGCAGAACTCGAATAAATGCTGCACACCAATCAGCATGGCATGAGCACAGAGCATTATGGTTACAGTGCTGCAATCAACAGTTAATTACCATAATGCACCAGGCTTGTTTAGATGCTCCTATGAAAACCTCTGAAGCCTCAGAATTGTGCAGGGAGGCGCAGGAAAGGTTTTCTTCAGTTGACTCGTTCGTGAATATGGACAAAAGTATTGGGACACCTGCTCATTCATTGTATCTTCTGAAATCAAGGGTAGTAAAAAAGACTTGATTCTGCTTTTGTTGGAGTAACTGTAACTCCCTTACTGTCCAGGGAAGAAGACTTTCTACTATTCTAGATTTTGGAGGAGCATCACTAATTACCACCCAACCTCATCCCCAAAAAGTATTGGCTGGAGTACCATCCATCGTTCCAGTGAACACAGGTCCACTGCTCCACAGCTCAATGCTGTGGGGGGGCTTTATACCCCTCTAGCCTGGTATAATAGGTTCATGTTTGTTGCTCTGCTCCAGAGAGTCCTATTCTATGGGCAGAACTTCCCAACAAGCTGTGTTGAAGTAGCTGAATGCATTTATTAGAAGGGGTGTCCACAAACTTTTTAACATTTAACATAGTGTATTTATGCAGGTGTTGCTGCACAGTAGAACAGTGCACCACTACCCCAGAGCCCTGCTGGACCTCCTGAGGGCCTTTTACAGTTTTCAGTCCTCTGAAAGTGTTCTTCCAGACCTCAGCTTAACCTCCACTGTTTCTTGCTGACTGGCATTTCTTTGAGGACATGGCTGCCTGCTTTGTGGGCATCGGTTCATATTTGGCAGCTGCATAGAGGAGCATGATTGGCTGCTTGCTTGCATCAGCTGGGCTTTCCTAGTGATTACCATGAACAAGCCATAGCTTGCACTAATATCTTGCAGTGTCCAGACGTTTGCATGGTGCTTTCTTTGGAGATCCTTTCATCTCCATGTTGACGTTTGCTTGCTTGACTCTGTATGTTTCAGATAGCATGAAGGCCTGTGAGTCCACTGTGACGACTGTGTTTTAGATTATAGGAGCAATATGAGCACCTTAGGTCCCTGTCATCACCTTGTTCTGCACAGCACCATTCACACCCATTTGCTCTGCTGGTTTATCCAGAACCTGGCAGCACAGAAAATCTACAACAACCTGAGCATGACGATGCGGGAGGCCGTGAGGAGGCGTCGGTGTTTCGTCGAAGGAGTCATCAAGTGTTACCCTGACGAGACTTTAGAGACCATTATTGACAGAATCGTGGAGGCAGAGGTGAGCAGGCCTTCTTACAGGTCATACATCATCTGACTAGCATAGTTTGTACTGTAGGAACTTTAGAAACTCCAGATCTCATTAGAACAGAGGCAGGTGAACATAAGTAGTCTAGTCTTGGTCAGAGCTAGTCTGAAGAACAGAGCTCCTTGAGCTCCTCAGACGTTGTCCTTTGTCTGGTTGGACAGTTAAGATCAGGCTATTTCTTATTGTTTTATGGATTTTGAGCCCTAGGGTTGTGCTCTTTTCCTCTCACTCAGGTCCACAGACTGGTCCTGGTGGATCGGGACAATGTAGTGCGTGGGATCATCTCCTTGTCAGACCTTTTGCAGGCCATAGTTCTTTCTCCAGCGGGCATTGATGGTCTGGTTTCCTAGCCCGATGAAGTCAGACCCAACCCATATCTTTCGGACGGTCATCCCCTTCTCACGTACGCAGGTATGCAGCAGCCTACTGGTTTTGTTCTTCTAAGCATGTTTCTAGTGATTCTCCAGGGTTTGGTCCTCAACAAAGATCACCAACTATACCAGTGGTCTCCAACCTTCCTCCTTAACCAAGGCTAAGACTATGTTCAGACTGCAGGCGAATTGGATTTGGTGCTCAGATCAGACCTGGCGAGGTCCTATCTGGTGGTAATGACGTAGGCGTCAGTAACCAATCCTCTGGTCCTTTTGTTGGATCCCAGCACTTCCGTCACTCTGGGATTTGGACACTTTGAAATCTGATTGAAGGGTCCAGAGCGTCCTGACTGAGACAAATCTGTAAACTCATTCCAAACCACCTCCAAATGTAGTTTGAATCCGATTAGCAAAAATTCCAGTTGTCCAGACTATCAAAAATCAATCTGGATACAGTCTAGAAATGCCAGAATTCGGATTTGGGCTGGCGGGCTGGAAGTCTAAACATACCTAACACACCCCGTTCAGACAGATCAAGATTTTATGAATTACATAAAAACAAGTCTGCTAGTTAATAATCAAAACACGAACAGTGCAACATATAACTTAGCTAGCATATATGTAGCACTGTTCGTATTTTGACTGCTAACTGGATAGCTAACGTACTGAGTTACTGAACTGGCTAAACATGGACGGTGTAGCAGTTATTTTTTATGTAAGTATGTGGACAGTATGGACCTGATCTGCATCTGACTAGCATAGTCTAGTCGGATTCAAGTCTAAACATACCTAACACACCGCGTTCAGACAGATCAAGGCCTTCTGAAGGCACTGATTAGCTGGAAAATAGGGGGTTGATTAGGGTTGGATCCAAAGTCTGGAAAATGGCTCTCCTGAAGACGACCGTGGTAAACGCTGCATATGGGCTTAATTTCAGGCCTGAAACCTGACTTTTCAGCCTCACAGTGAGATACAATACAACAGCAGGCCACCCAAACCTTCCCGTAATGCCTTGTCACAGAGTCCGAAACGCCATGAGCAGATGCTGGCTTCCCCTGAAGGGCCTGGAACAGGCCTAGCCTTTTCTTTTTGTCACTGCTATTCAACCCCACTGCGATACAGAGCGCTGGAACAGAGTCCCACGTGACTAGACAATAGGCTACTGTACTGCACCAGCATTAGCCTCTCTTGTTTACGTCTCGTCCTCCTGACCGGTTAGACCGGGCGCTATCTGTCAAACCTTGACCTTTTTTTTTTTTCGGTCGGTAAAGATTCACGTTGAAAAAGCAGCGCTAAACCTTTGACCAGTAGTGATTATTGAAGGAGCACTCCAGCCAAAACACCTTTTTTCATGTGTCTTTTCTCCACAGATATTGCAGACGTCAACAGATTTCAGGGTGCTTTCAGCCTTTCGTGAGGAACGAAGAGGAACCTTGCATCAAATGGAACTGGATCTGTGCCGTCATTCATGCCGATACAAGGGAATTCTGGTCTAAGTCAAAATATGAACCCATGCTACATGCAGGCTAGCACTGCTATCTGAGGAACTGACATTCGTGGGCCTCAACAAACTGCCCCGGACATTAAGGCTGTGTTTCTAATAGCAGACTTGAATTCATGTAATTTAGCATTGAGCAGTGTTAGCTAGCCTGCTATATTCACCATACAAACAGTGCAACACATGGGCATGGGCTAGCTAGCGAACTCTATGTAGCACTGTTTGTATTTGGATGACTAACCGGCTAGCTAACACACTTAATTACATAAAAACAAGTCTGCTAGTTAGTAATCAGAATACGAACAGTGCTACATGTAGCTTAGCTAGCATATATGTAGCACTGTTTGTATTTTGACTGCTAACTAGCTAGCTAACACACTGAAATACAAAAAAAACAAGTCTGCTAGTTAGTAATCAGAATACGAACAGTGCTGCATGTAGCTTAGCTAGCATATATGTAGCACTGTTTGTATTTTGACTGCTAACTGGCTAGCTAACACACTGAAGTACAAAAAAACAAGTCTGCTAGTCAATAATCAGTAATACGAACAGTGCTACATGTAGCTTAGCTAGCATATATGTAGCACTGTTTGTATTTTGACTGCTAACTGGCTAGCTAACACACTGAAGTACAAAAAAACAAGTCTGCTAGTCAATAATCAGTAATACGAACAGTGCTGCATGTAGCTTAGCTAGCATATATGTAGCACTGTTTGTATTTTGACTGCTAACTGGCTAGCTAACACACTGAAATACAAAAAAAACAAGTCTGCTAGTTAGTAATCAGAATACGAACAGTGCTAAATGTAGCTTAGCTAGCATATATGTAGCACTGTTCGTATTTTGACTGCTAACTGGCTAGCTAAAGTACTGAGTTACTGAATTGGCTAAATATGGACGGTGTAGCAGTTATTTTTTTATGTAAGTATGTGGACAGTATGGACCTGACATGCGGTGGGCTAATCATTCCCATCGTCCCCAACTCTGCTAAAGCTAGCTAGCGTAAAAATCTCTAGCTGACCTGCGATCCCTGACCACACATTGGTCATTACACATCCTTACACACACTTTTCCAGAAAAGAACACAGACACAGAAGTGTGTTTATTACTGTAAATAATGTTTTGTATGTTTTTACACAGCGTTATCGTTAGCATGCTGGCTAGGTTGTTAGTTATGTTGTGAAAAGTGAATTAATAAAGAGTTAATAAAGAGGGCAGCGCTGTCTATTACACAAGTGTCCAGGTTCTCGGTCAGTTTTTAAAGACCTGCTCAAACTTCAAGATGCTCAACCATGGTCAACCATCTTAGCCAGTGGATTGGATTTTTGGATTTTTCAGCAGGGGTATTTACCAGATTATCATAAATTATGCAAAATAACATTTTTAATTTTCCAGTTTTCATTTTAATCCACATAAATTAAACATTAATTCAGTAAAATGCAGATCTAAGACACTTTAGAGAATCCGGCCCCTGGGGTTTCTTTATTGATTATCTCCATCCAGACAGCAGGGGGCAGCACCGCCGCTTTATACAAGAGTCACGTGACGCAGCACAGCCTGTAATATCGCCTCCTGTGGGGGCGTTTCTGTTCTCTCTCGCTCAGGCTTTCTCACTCTTCACCTTATATACCATAATAATAATAATAATAATAATAATAACCAAAAATATTGTATTTATATATCACTTCATGATATAGTGTTTTGGGGATACAAGATAATATATTGTGGCCTTCAGATATTATGTTGAGATCTAAGGATAAGATTTTGTGGCCTTCAGATATTATGTTGAGATCTAAGGATAAGATTTTGTGGCCATCAGATACTATGTTGAGATCAAGGGATACTATACTGTGGCCATAATAAACTGTTGAGATTAAGGGATACTATATTGTGGCCATAAGAAACTATGTTGAGATCAAAGGATAAATGTTGAGATCAAGGGATACTATATTGTGGCCATAAGATACTATGTTAAGATCAAAGGACACTATATTGAGGCCATCAGATAGAAATGTTGAGATCAAGGGATATTATATTGTGGCCATAAGATACTATGTTGAAATCAAAGGATACTTTATTGTGGCCATAAGACACTATGTTGTGATCAAGGGATGCCATATTGTGGCCATAAGATACTATGTTGAGATCAAAGGATAAATGTTGAGATCAAGGGATACTGTATTTACGGCACCAGATAGCTATGTTGAGATCAAAGGATACTATATTGAGGCCGTCAGACACTATGTTTAGGCCATCAGACACTATTTTGAGATCAAAGGATACTATATTGTGGCCATAAGAAACTATGTTGAGATCAAAGGATACTATGTTAAGATCAAAGGATACTATGTTGAGATCAAGGGATACTGTATTGTGGCCATAAGACACTATGTTGAGATCAAAGGATAAATGTTGAGATCAAGGGATACTGTATTGACGCCATCAGATACTTTGTTAAGATCAAAGGACACTATATTGAGGGATACTATGTTAAGATCAAAGGATACTATATTGTGGTCATAAGATACTATGTTGAGATCAAAGGATATTATATTGTGGCCATAAGACACTATATTGAGGCCGTCAGACACTATTTTGAGATCAAAGGATACTATATTGTGGCCATAAGACACTATGTTGAGATCAAATGATATTATATTGTGGCCATAAGATACTATGTTGAGGCCACCAGATACTATGTTAAGATCAAAAGATACTATATTGAGGCCGTCAGACACTATTTTGAGATCAAAGGATACTATGTTGAGATCAAGGGATACTGTATTGTGTCCATAAGACACTATTTTGAGATCAAAGGATAAATGTTGAGATCAAGGGATACTGTATTGACGCCATCAGATACTATGTTAAGATCAAAGGACACTATATTGAGACCATCAGATACTATGTTAAGATCAAAGGACACTATATTGAGACCATCAGATACTATGTTAAGATCAAAGGATACTATATTGTGGCCATAAGAAACTATGTTGAGATCATTTAAGGGGTCAAAATCATAATGCTAATGGCTAATGACAGCACGTGATTCTGCTACAGAGCCCTCCATCACTGCACTGCCTTCTGGGACGGTGTGGACAGGCAGGCTACTTCCCTCGCTCGCGCCCTTTAATCCGTGACGTCAGCGACGCGCGCGCCCTATCCCCCTCCCTCCCTGTCAGCTGCGCACCACAACAAAAGTGGCGAGGAGGGAAAAAAAGAAAACACACCGCCGCCACCATCATCATCATCACCACCACCACCACCACCACCACCACCACCGAGCCCAACACAGACATGGCGAGCGAGGAGGAGGCCAGACGCCCCTCGCTTTCCTCCTCTTCGGTCGGCCTGGAGGCCCTGTTCCCGGGCTCCGGAGGCGCGGGCGGAGCGGACCCGGGCGACCCGGAGCTGGCGCGGCTGCGGCGGAGGCTGCAGGCCTGGCTGAGCCCGCACGAAGCCGCCGTGCTCGGCCTGCAGCGCCTGCTCGTGTGGGAGAGGCCCGTGCGCAGCGGAGCCGTGGCGCTCGCGCTCAACACCGCGTTCTGGTAACGTCAACAACGCCTCGCGTTCTGTTTGTTTTTAAAACGTTTAAACGGCCGTTGCGGAACGCTTTTGATGTTCTGGGGACGTTTTGGGAACGTTTGAGAACGTTTTGGGAACGTTTTTAAACGAACAGCGACCGTTGTGCAACGTTGTTGTCGTTTTTCTCAACGTCTTAATAAAAAACGTTGTTAGTAGAAACGTTGTTTAAACGGTTTGTAACGGCTGTTATTGTTTTTATTGTGGCGCTGGTTGCTTTTAACGGCCGTCGTTAAACGTTGACGTTACCGCTGTCACTTTTTCTCCAAATGGAGCAACAGCCGGTGCCTAATCCTCCGAAATGGGTGTTAGCAAGCTAGCTAGCCTAGCTAGCTGCTATGCTAACGAGCTAATGTCAGCAGAATGTCGCTTAGTTTAGCTGCATTTCTAGACCTGCACTGGCAGCTAAACTGTTAGCCAGCTATGCTAACTCTCAGAAGTTCTGCTAGCTAAGTCAGGCACTCTCCCAGGTTCCAGGTCCCTGTGTTTATATAGTTAGCTAGCTAGCTAGCTAGCTAATGTGGCTACTGCTAACCCCAGCCTGCATTAGTGCTGTTGAGGGGACCAGTGCAAGTTCCTCCCACTTTAGGGACCATTCCCATTCCTCTAGGTGAGCCAGGTGGACATTGTGGAAGTCTGCTAGATAGCTAGCTAGCATGCTACAGCCTTTCCCTGAGACATGTCCTGTCAGTGGGAGCTAGCTTTAGCTTTTAGCTCTGTCAGAAAGATCAGATTGTTGGCTTGTCAAATCTCCAAAGGAAACAACTGCCAGTGGAGCCAGTGCTCTGGAGTCCTGTCCAGCCGGCTTTCCGGTCCTGCGCTCAATCATCCTGGGGTGGCTCTGGAACCACGGCGACTCTTGACCAGGAAGAACCGGGAAGAAGAGGGTGGGTGGATGGATGGATGGGTTCTCTGGAGCACTCGTACATGAGCTGTGATGGGGGCTCGAACCCTCCTCACAGACGTGTTGCACCGTCTTTCTAGAAGATCTAGAAGACAGGGTCTAGGGAAAAGTACTGTTGATGCCCTTTATTCCAGGCCAGACGTTGGATGAGAAGGTGCCTACGTGATAATGTGTGTGTGTGTTATCTCACAGGTGTGTGTGTGTGTGTGTGTGTGCCATAGGTTGCTGTCCTCCACGTCCTTGCGGCCCTTGTTCCTTCTGAGCGCGTCTCTGCTTGTCTTGACTTTGCTGGAGAGATGGAAAGACAAGCTTCCTCAGATCGCTGGTAAACAGTCTACTCGCTATCTGTCCAACAATCCAGCTGCTGCTGCTGCTGCTGCTGTTGTTGTTGTTGTTGTTGTTGTTGTTGTTGCCGCCCCCCCCCCTGATTTGGGCTGATTTTCCATGTCCACACATCTCCTAAGCCCGTGCATTAATATTGTCAGCATTGGACTGATGCTCTTATCCAGGGTGACCTATTGGGGTTTGCTCACTTGGGGGGGGGGGATCAGACTCCAGTCTGCCACAAGGAGGGTGGTGGTGGTGCTCTCTCCTACACTACACCACCTAAACGTTAAGGAACCCCATAAATGCATTTTGGTGAAATTGTATTTGGACCTGATGCTTCATATTGCACATGCTAATTATTGTATTTTGCATCACTGTCAGGCTTCCCTGCCTAAAAGTACGATCAAGAAAAAGTGCTGTTCCTCAGTGAAGGAAGTGCTTGAGTAGATATTAAGAAATAACTTCAAGGACTGGTCATGTTTTTGAGTTTCCTGTAGAGAACCAACGCAATTAAGCCTAAAAGTAGGATTTGGTGAGGAGGGGTGTAGGTATTTTATAATGTAAACAAACTCAGAAAGCTTTAGAAATCTCTATAGAAAGTCTCTACCCACCTCTGTTCCCTTCCCCTCCAGGCTTTCCTATAGCTATTGCTGTCTGAGATGATGTGTATTGTGAGGATTTCCATGGAGAAGGGTAATAAACCCTTTATACTGGTGCTTTATTGCAGCGTGTGGTTTCACCTGTCTTTTCTTTTCCTGTAGTGCGGCATCCAGAGGTGCCTGTCCTGGTTATAGAAAGGTAGGCCTGTTTCTGCATGTCAGCAGTGCTTTATCTTAGTTATATAATTATACATATTCCTGTCTGAACATGAAGCATTAGTGTTGATTTTTTGTTAACTATAAATGAGTATTTTCTGAAACTGTGAGATTTAGTCCTTATAGGAATTCCCAAAGTCCTAACAGAGCCTTTTAGTCCTCTATAGGTATTACCAAAGTCCTTATAGGTCCGTATAGTTCTTATTGGCATTCCCAAAGTTCTCATAAGTCCTTATAGGTATTTAATAGGGCCGTATAGACTGTATAAGTATTTCCAAAGTCCTTATAGGTCCCTATAGTCATTATAGGCATTCCTAAAGTCCTCATAAGTCCTTATAGGTATTCACAGTGGCCTTATATGGCCTTATAGTCCTTACAGGTATTCCCAAAGTCCTTTATAGGTCCCTGTAGTCATTATAGGCATTCCCAAAGTCCTCATAGGTCTGTATAGTCCTTACAGGTATTCCCAATTGCCATTGTTAAATTAGCGGCTGTTTTTGCAACCCTGCCAGGCTGTTCCAGTCTCACAAGACCAGATTTTTATCTCTCTGAATGAGGAGAGACCAAATTCCATAAATTGCTGTATCACAACCATATTTTAAATCTAAGAATGAGTCAGATTTGATCAGAAAAAGTGATCTTTTCTTCTCGCTGCTGCACCTGCTTAGGTCTCCACATAAAAGGGGGCCTTCCCCACTAGTGCTCCATTGGCAAGGGACTTTTATCCTTAGACTGATGCCATGTTGAGCCTTATGAGAACTCCCAATCATATTTCAACCAGACTGGTCTCCTCACTCATAACATCTCTGGTTTTTCTCATGTAGCTTATGAGGCCATGTGTAAATATTTCATCTTGATGTTGCTTTAATAGAAAGATCTTAGCTATCAGCTCGAGCCAAGGTTGTTTCCTTTTGTTTAATCTTAAATGGTTCAGCCAGCCTATGTAAACACACACAGCCGACTTTAAATCAGGACATTAGATTTATTCTTTATAGGTTTTATATTTGGGTGAAGGTGTTTTGGTCAATAATAACACATTCTGCTTCCTGTTCTGTGACTGTTTGGTGCTGCAGAGAGAGCATGAGCGTCCACCCCAGGCTCTTGAGCGTGGCCGAACTGAGCCACCATCTTGCGGAGAGCTATCTAACCTGTAGCCTCTACATCCAAGAGATGCTTCAGTACAAACGGCAGAATCACGGCAAGGTGAGGGGGAAAGTAAGCGCTGCTGAAATGATGACCGGGTCTCTAAATCACTCAGTCTCTCAAAGGCTTAATGATGGTGTGAATTTCTGAGTCAGACGTTATCAGGGAGAGTCTCGGAGTAGCTGGAGCAGGAAGTATTATTTATATGTTATTTATTATTATAAATGCTTTAAGAGCTGGTGGCCTAAGCTTTTCTGTGGGACAGTTTTTGTGAATCGAGGTCTGGATGACTTGTTGGTGGACAAGTCGTGATATTTTGCGAGAGAGAGACAGATTTATTTGATTTGTATAATGAAAAACTAACAGGAGTGGTTTCTTGAGGAACGCCTTGATATGCTTGTTCTGTTTCTTATAATCTGTCTGTTTTTCTCCTTTCAGTTTTGCATAATGACATGCTCAGGGTGCCTCCTGCTGGCTGTGGTTGGCCACTACGTACCAGGAATCATGATCTCCTATATCATATGTGAGTATCTCTGTGGTTTGCACTTTTAGGATGTTTCCACACCTGCACTTCTTAGTCCAGTTCAATCGAACTCCGGTCCGACCCTTGAAATGAGGTGGTCTCGTCTCCAGTCCAGTCCCAGATGAACTCTGGAGCCGACCATCAGCTGTAGTCCACAAGTTTGAGCTAAACGGCTCCCACAGCCAAGCGTTAACCTGCTACACTGCCCAGATAAGTAGCTACCACAGCTAGTCCAGATCCTTGCCTTGTTTTCCTTTTGACTTTTCAGTTCATTAAATGATGCCATAGAAGAACCAGTCTTGGTTTTAGGAAGATTGCAAGATCTATTGCAAACATGGTTCTTTATGGAACCAAGACTGGTTCTTCTACACCCGTTGAAGCACCTTAATATTTAAGAGTGTAAATATCGCAGGTGTGCGGTAGCTACGGTAGGTTTGCTTGGGCTGTTGTTGCCCTCTATGCTTTCTTAATTCAGTTGTCTGTGTTTAATGGGCGCGTTACAGATGTCCTGAGTGAGGAGGGGGAAGCTTAACTGTCCTTGTTTTGCTCTGTTTGTATGTTTGTGTACAGTGCTGAGCGTCTTACTGTGGCCTCTGGTTGTGTACCACGAGCTGATCCAGAAGATGTACACGGGGTTGGAGCCCATCCTGATGAAGCTGGACTACAGCATGAAGGGAGAGACTCAGCACCGCAAGCATGACAAGAGAAGTGAGCCTGTCCCCTGTGTGCCTCCCGGTTGTCTCCACGTATTAGATCAGCGTTCTCTGCAGTTAGTTGCTTCTCTGCTGTTTATGCACCGACTACCGATTTGAGGTTCTGATATCTGGAACCGAGGTACCAGCCCATATATAGAAACAAGCTCAAGGATGGCTGCCCTGCATAGCCAGTCATCCCTTCCGTCTAGTGCACCTTGCTTGCCTGCCACCCATCACCTCTCTGCTTCTGCGCTGTGCCAGTAGGGCGGGGTACGTGCATGCTGAGGGCAGATGATGTCCTCAGCTACGCCACTACATCGAGGCCTCCCATCCGTCCCGGCACAGAGCTGCTAAATTCTACAGTGAAGTGGGGAGGCGCATGCGGGCATGCGGGGCAGCCCTTCCACAGGGTTGTGGCTCAAGCTTTAGCTCTCCAGGGTGGATCTATGTTGGCCTTGTGACTTTTAGGACCGCCCATTCCACATTGAGTGGCTGACGTTTATAAGAAAGGTTTTTAGATTTAGGTTCTTGCAGTAACGTCTCACCAGTTTGACTAATTGCTGTAAGATTCATGTGAATGTTAGTCATCTGGGTATTTTTAGGATTATGCCTTTATCCCAAAGTCATCAAGCTCTTATTTCAGTATCTAATGCAGTATGTGTTCATTACAGAGGTGAAGAAAGAGCAGGATGAAGGAGATGAGCCGAGGGCAGAAACGGAGAGCGAGAGTGAGGAGGAGCTGTCCTGCTTCGCCCCCACTGTACGTAAACCCATTTCACAACACCGTTGTGTGTAACAAGCTTCAGGGTGGCTTGATCTGGTCTGATGAGTTTAAATTCTTATGTATCGAACTTAAGTACGAACTTCCACCCCATGAGCAGCTCGTCCCGTTACAACTGTACACACTGTGACCATCTGTGGAACGTCCTGTACGGCACAAGCTGTAAATGTGACTGCGGGCTGACTGGTTGCTCTGTCCTTGCTCAGGTGGACGTGAAGACCACAGCCCTGGCCATGGCCATCACAGATTCTGAGCTGTCTGATGAGGAGGCATCTATTCTGGAGAGCGGGGGGTTCTCTGTGTCGAGAGCTACTACCCCACAGCTCACAGATGTTTCTGAAGGTACTGTACACAGATGAGCCAAAACATTATGACCTGTAATGTTAATTATCTCTTACTGACAGCACATGTCAAGGTGTGTTGGATGGGAATTGAACAGTTGATGTGTTGCATAGGGGGGAAAATGAGCAGAAAGCACACTAGTCTTGGTAATTAACAGACAGGTCAATCCAGGTGTGTTTGAGTGAGGATTTGCCCAACTTTTCTGGACACTGACCCTCCAGGATTGGATTTGAAGAACCCTGCGCTATCTCCAGCAAGGTCAAACCAGGCCAGAGTTCACATGCTAACACCTGCCCATCAGAACTGGACTTTGGTGCAATGGAAGAAGGTTGCTTGGTCCAGTTATTATTTGGCATGTGTTGGTGAAAATGAAGGCACTGCCTGGTCATGCTTTCAGTAATGGTATAAAGTCTCTTACTACTGTTTCGGTGGAACGCATATTGTGGAATAGGGTTTTTTTTTTTTTTTAGAAGCCTGTATTTTTTTTAAAGTAAGGCCGTACTTAAATCTTGAATCCAATTGTTGTTCTCACAGACTTGGACCAGCAGAGTGTGCACAGCGAACCTGAGGAGAGCTTCTCCAGGGACCTTCCAGAGTTCCCTTCGGTGGACGAGTTCCCATCGATCGAACCCGGCCTGTTCCACTTTCCCCTGGGTGTGCTCAGCTCTGGCCGGCCTGAGGGCTCCAGCACAGAGCCGCAGGAGGACTCGCAAAGCCCCACCAGCCTCCTCATTCAGCACCTAGCATCCCCGCTCCACTTCGTCAACACGCACTTCAACGGACACGGACGATCATCCGGGGCTGACCGGGGTTCAGCAGCGCCCGGGGACCAGGGAGAAGGAGCGACTCGGGGTGCACAAGCGCCTCCCCGGTCCCTGGAAGCTCTCAGCGAGGAGATTGTCAGCACCGCCATCTCCACCGTAGTACAGAACACTCTTTCGGCCCTTCTGCGCTCCACGGAGGCCAGCGAGGGGCCTTCCATGGCAGAGTTCCTCCCCACCGAGACGCTGCCTTGTCCGATGGAGTCGCCCGTCGAGTCGCCTCTCGAGTCACCTGTGGCCCAAGAGGCGAGTGACGAGGATGTGGATGTAACCGCCGAAGTCAGCACCGAGGAGCAGCCGGACATAACGCTCGTTCCTGCCGAGGAGGAGGACTTTGAGCTTCTGGACCAAAGCGAACTGGAACAGATGGATGAGGGGCTGGGCCTCGGTTTCGACGGACAGGGAACGGGCGGCGGCTCGACAGCAGTGGACACGCCCCCGAGCGGCCAGCAACAGCAGGCTGACCAGCAGGAGTCCTAGCTTGCCCCCCATCCTTACTAAACTGTCCCTTTTTATTTATAGTCCATGTAGATGTATATACCATACACTGACATACATGCTTTATGGAAGGGTCTGTCCTTCCTGCTGTTTGTGTTTTATTGGGTTGAAATCACTGTGACTGATTGATTGATTTGTTTGTTTGTTTGTTTGTTTGTTTGTTTGTTTTTGTTTTTGAAAACTGGTGAACCAAAACAAACCACAAAAATGAAGTCTAAATTCAGTGGTGCATAATTTTTAGAGGCTGAGCAGGGGTCACTTTTATTGCCATGCCCAATAACTACAATTATATGGACTGGTGCAGATGATCTCTTGCTAAGATCAATATATATATATATATATGTATGTATGTGTTTCTAGACTCTAGGATTAAATATAAAGGCCATACTATTATTTCTCTAACATCTCAACCTAATCCAGTCTGAGGTTCTGCACACAGGCCAGTTTGGGTTTTCCTGTGTCCTGCTTTAAAGTCCCATGATTTTACGACACGCTTCTGCCCGGACAAGGGCAGTCCTGTTTACCGCTCCCAGCTAACCGCGGGTGTAACCTACACCGCAGAAGTTCACAAGCAACCTGGGGAGGCTTTCGCAAGGTTTCACAGTCCGCAAAGTCAACAGAGGAAGGTTGCCCAATAGGAGTGCTCATTCAGCTCATCTCCCATTGGCCAGTCTAGATCAGAGGCTTAAGTTACCTAGCTTACAGAGAAATGCAGCTTTGTGAAATACTCCCCCCAGATCTAATTTGGGCCGGATTCGTAGACTGACTCGAGAAGAGGAAGACGGCTGGTTCGCTGTCTGTCTCTGGCTGTCTGAGTAGAAGCTTGGTGCATGCAGCCAAGTGACTGACTGACCGACAGTTGTGCACGTGTAGTGTCAGACGTTAGCACTCAGAGATTATATTTATAGTGGTAAAGAGACGTTTTGTTTTATAGCCATGTTAATATATGCTGCTTTTCTTTTTTTATGAATGAATATTGGTCTGTTATGAAGTAGTAATCTACAGTATCGTACGTATGCCTTGTTGATTATAAGAAATTGGTTGATTTTTTGCGTTCTAGACCAATTTGGAGTAATTATTTAACAATAATTGCACAATTGAAATGTTGGACGTTTATAAAAAAAAAAAGAAAAAAGACCTTTCTGTTAATGACTGAGGTGGATGACCACAAATCGAGGTCCTATACTATTGTCCTTTAATGGTTACGTGTCTTGGTAATCCGTCAAGCACTTGTAAAATTCCACACACAATCGAGAATCTCGTGGAAACGTAACGATCTTAAAAGACCCCCAGTTTGCCCATTTGCCTTCTTTTCCATGCTGTTAGCATTTAATGCCCAGTGTGGAGAGTAAATGGGTGGATGCACTTTGGACTAGGCCTCCTAGATTTGGTTTGCACTCTGGATCTTCATAGGCATTATAATTAACCAGTTAAGAGAAGCCCCTCACACTGGAACAGCAGAGCTAACCCATCTCCGCCCCCCCCCCCCCCACCCTTTTTTTTTGTTCTTTCTTATTATTTTTTTTGAGCGACCTGTCAAACGAATGTTTGTTTGTAAAGTTACCTGGATGTACCTGGTTGTCTTCAAAGTCTGTGTGTATAGCCATCTGATCTACGTTTCTCTGCAAATGCAAAGCAAAGCATCTGTTTAGCGTCTATCATTGCCCACGGTTTTCTGCAGATTTTCAGTTTGACGAGTTTTTGAAGTGCCCAAAACTCAGATTATCTTGGAAGGGAAGTGTTTACCCAGAGCTCTTAAGGTGGATTTACTTTATTTTACTTTACTTTACTTACTCTAGGAAGCTACCATAACGTTGCAACAAGCTGCACACAGGTCTCGTCGGCTGCAGTCTCCTGCTCTAGCTAGCTCACGCTTTGGAGGCTTTTCATTCTTGTAACCAGGCTTAAACGAGAAGCTCGTTGGCCAATCAAATGAACATGATTCGTCACTGACCTCAGCTACGGTCAGTCGGCCAAGGCGTGTCTGATATCCGAGGTTTGCTGCTGTAGGGTGGAACAGGAGACGCTAGGCGAAGGTTTCTAGCAAACACTCAGAAGGCCTCAGGCCTGTGTGGTTTCAGGTGTGATGCGAGCCAGCCTCCAGAACCAAGGTTAAGAAACAAGGGTGGGCAGAAGAGTTTGCTAGCCTAGCATCTCTAAATCGGAACTAAAGATGCCTACGTCAGATATCAGACATGTCTTGGCTCATCGATGGCCTCTGGGGTCAGCAGCGATCCACGTTCATTGCATTCTTCATCAGACGAGTCCTTCAGAGGTCCAGTTTAGATGTGTTAGAGGATGAGCGACCAGTACCGTCGCAGCTTCGTCAGCAGATGTAAAGTTAGTTGGCTGTAGCATGAGAAGCACTTCACCCCTGCTAACAGAAATGTTTATTAATAATAAAAAAAGGCAAATTTGACTGACATCAAAGGGATCAATCTGACGCAATGACTAGAACTTCTCTTTGTCTTTTGGTTTGAATCCCTGTCCCTGTAGATAACACACACACGGTTCTGTGAAAGCAATGGAAACACCTAGTTTGTTTTTGGATCTATTTACAGAGAATGTTTGTGTAATAGTAATCGTGTTCTGCTCATGCTTTCCACTGCTTCTTGATCGATAAAAGGCACATCATTTAACAAAATGTGGCGTCGACTCGTCTCATCCTTTAAAGTCAGGGACGCTGCACTGCCCTTATTACCTAAACAAGGGCTGCGGTGCGATTCTAAACTATTATAAAGGGGGCGGGGTCACTGTGGATACGCCCACCGACTGGCGAAAAACCCCGCCAACACAAGGCCGGAACAGAGCTGTTGCTGAAGGCTCCGTTTTCGGTGTTGTTGTGTGGACAGGCAAATGGGAGATTTCAAAAACGTCCACCTTGGAGAGCAAAAATTGCATTTTTGTGTGGACATGAGGCCAAAACATGGATGTGGGTGAGTGGTCTCCCCAGCCTCCCAAAGATCTACTGTCCTATAGGTTTGTCTACTTGTCTACAAGTGCCAAACTTAAAGCCAGGACCAGGATGGCCGAGTGGTTAAGGCGTTGGACTTAAGATCCAATGGGCGCATGCCCTCGTGGGTTCGAACCCCACTCCTGGTAGGTGTTCTCTTTACATTTAAGTACTGCAGCAAAGGAAGTTGAGGGGTCTCTGAACCATAGTAGAAGGAGTTTTGGCTGGGATTGGCTGAGGGTCAGTTAATCCGTGGGAGGGGCTATGGTGTTAACTGTCCAATTAAAGAGCATTTAAGGAAGATTGAAAAATTTTTCAACTTTATTGAAATAGATGGATCCTGTCTAACCAGGATGGCCGAGTGGTTAAGGCGTTGGACTTAAGATCCAATGGGTGCATGCCCTCGTGGGTTCGAACCCCACTCCTGGTAGGTGTTGTCTTTAAGTTTGAGTAACTGCAAAAAATGACACTCATTTTCTGAGCTCAGTGGTTCCTCCTAAACGCTTCTACTGTTCAGAAATAATACCACTCACAGCTGATGGAGGAAATTTCACCACTTGACTTGTCCAGTGGGTTCAAACCCCACTCATGCCACATTATTTAGATCAACAGAGCAAAGTCAGCCACTCGTGAGTAGCTCCCACTAGCACTAGGAGGGTAAGGCCTCAACACCGATAAGTGTAAAGCCAGCGATTTGAGCGATAAGGGAAGAGAGCGCCATCTACCCACCCGGAGAAAGCACGGCCAGTTGTGCTCTCTCTGACCCCGGCTGCTGATGGCAAAGCGGCATTGCTCGGGATTCGAACTCATGACCCCTGCTGAGCCACACATTGTACACACTTATTTTATTACGTTTGATTGATACATGTTAATGGTTGTCCAACCAGTTTTCAGCCTTCTGGACCATTCTCCGTTATTCCCCCTGCGACGTCCTTCTCCTGTCGGACAACACAAAGAAACGTCATGAGCTGTGTGCTAAAGCAGACACTGTGACACTGATTTAGCTTAGCGCTGCCGTTCCGATGCTGTTGGGTAGCTGCATTAGCCTTGTAGCTGTAGTGCAAGGACTACAGTAAGCATCGAAACTGTTGCATAATTCCTACGAGACATCGAGTGTGAGCACTTCCTAGTCCTCATTTAGCAACACAGCCAATGGAAATAGGAGCCCTCCACCGGTCTACCGGGTCTGTTCCGTGACCTTAGTGACCGTTCGGCCCTGCAGCCTTTTTTTTTGCTTGTGTTTAGGCTTGTCCACTGTCTTGTACTCACCACTGTGAGCTCATTAATGGCCGTCTCCAGTTTACTCCTCAGCTCATCGTTCATGGTGATGTCTGAGCACAATGACCAGTCGCCGCTGTGAAACCTCACAGGAACGGAGAAGACCAGCCCGGCTGGAACACCGAACTTTCCTGCGGGAATCATGTGGACGATCCTGTTAGGACACCTCTGATTGGTCAGTACTAGATATGTAGAACATGTAAGCAAGGATGTATGAAAGGATCATTGTAAATTGTACAGGGCGTCCACTCTCAGACCAGGATGGCCGAGTGGTTAAGGTGTTGGACTTAAGATCCAGTGGGCGCATGCCCTCATGGGTTCGAACCCCACTCCTGGTAGTGGTCTTCTTTAAATAAACACTGCAATGACTGACGGTAGTTAGGGTAGAGCTGTCACAGTTGGGCCAGTGTCTTGGATGGTCAAGCTGGCTGGCTGGTCTATCTCTAGGCCAGCAATGTCTGAGTTTGATGGTTCTACTGTAGTCAGACTTGACCAGAATGACCATTAAATAATTCATACGCTGTGATGGTCAAGATCTGATTATCCAGCTTACTGCTGTTTTCTTTCAGGATGACCAGCTTTTCTGGTGAGAGTAAGTCTAACCATTTTTGTTGCGAATCAGGGCTTAAAAGGGGAAGGGCTAACCTGCCATTGGACCGGGATGGCCGAGTGGTTAAGGCGTTGGACTTAAGATCCAATGGGCGCATGCCCTCGTGGGTTCGAACCCCACTCCTGGTATGCCACCACTTTAAGTTAACATTAGGAAGAACTGGGAAAGAAGGGTTGGTAGTTTTTTCACACACTGGTTAAGAGTGATTGGCAGAGAATCGGTTATGTCCGCATATAAACGGCCAACTTGCTTAAAGTAGGGCGGGGCTACTGTGTTAACTGTCTGATTAAAGAGTGCCTATATCTACTGCATTTAAGTTTACTGACATAGCCTGAGTCTGTCTGACCAGGATGGCCGAGTGGTTAAGGCGTTGGACTTAAGATCCAATGGGCGCATGCTCTCGTGGGTTCGAACCCCACTCCTGGTATACGTTCTTTACATTTGATCAACTGCAAAAAAATGACACTCGGTGGCTGAGCTGCTCTCTGTGGTTCCTCTTAAACGCTTCCACTGAGGAAGATCAGCTGACTTGTGAATCAGACACCTGGATTCAATTAATAGGTGGGGTGTCTCATTACTTTTGTCCATATAGTGAATGCTTGCATATGTAAATAAGACGTGGTCTTACCTGGACTGACTACACCCAACGAGAAGAGTTCTGTAGAAGTGTAGCGGCTGCTCCAGGCATTAAGAACCGCAAGGATTCCATTGGTCGCTGAAATCGCCGCAGTCCTGTTCGTCTTCCGGGAAACGGTACGCCTTCTCGAGCCAACCAAGCTCGGGAAGTCAGTCTCCAGCCATTTTCTTCAGAGAGAAAGAGCATTAAGATGAGCGTGGTTAATACAAAAGACCCGGAACTGGACTGAGATTAAAATAGCCAAGACCCGATCCATTAAAATATGCTCGGATTGGCCTTGATCCCGATCCACTGGATCCACTGGATTGGAGGAAAAGTGGAAACAGCAGGTCAGCACACCAGGATGGCCGAGTGGTTAAGGCGTTGGACTTAAGATCCAATGAGCGCATGCTCTCGTGGGTT
This sequence comes from Salminus brasiliensis, assembly GCF_030463535.1. Lineage (NCBI taxonomy): Eukaryota > Metazoa > Chordata > Actinopteri > Characiformes > Bryconidae > Salminus > Salminus brasiliensis. The sequence continues at coordinate 2,973,962 of NC_132892.1, read as the reverse complement.
CGAACCCCACTCCTGGTAGGGGTCTTCTTTAACTGAACACTTCTATAAGGAGGGATATATAAAGGTGTCTTACCTATCATAAATCATCTCAGAGACTGGCTGAGAGAAGCCTGTCGGCCCCCAGATGGACCCCCTATATCTGAAAACCTTCGCCCTCTGCAGGTCAACATGGGAACTGCCACTGATGTTGCCCCAAACGATGATGTCAGTGATATCTAGCAATGGGACAGAAGAGAATCCGTTAACTGGCAGGTAGTCGGGTACAGTCTTGCTTATGTGGACTTTGATGCCGTGTGGTCAGCAACTCTCACCCGTGGTCTTCACTGCCAGCTTCTCTGCCAGCTGAGCCCTCGCCTCATTCTCCATTTGTGTTGCCATGGCCACAAAGCGACGTGGGTCGACTGAGGGCGCGTTCTCAATCAGCAGAGAGCACTTCAGGTTGACGTAGGAGTCCCCTGCCACCACCACCCTGACATCCCTCTGCGCATGGGCCTCGATGAGGCGGCCATAGCAGCGAAAGCGCTCTGCCACCCGTCTCACGGGGCGTTCTTTGTCATCCTGCTCTACACGCGTCTCAGGATTCGCTGACCGGTCGTCCAGAAAGACGATGAGGTCGGCTGACTGGAAGGCCGAGGTCGGGTCGGAGTGAACTGTGACCTCGTGGAGCTGAGGAAGGGCCAGGTCCTCGGTCTCCATCTTCAGACCCAGCAGAGGCTCTTCGCCGCTGTCCAGGTCCAAAAGATGGAGGCTGACGGCGGGGACGTCCCTGAACAGGCCGGTGGCGAGGAGCGTTGGGATGAGACTGTAGCAGGTGGGGTTTAGAGCACTGTACGGGCAGATACGAGAGGCAGGTAAGAAAACAGAGGACAACGGCAAGACATACAGAGGCATGCAAAAGTTTGGGCACCCCTGGTCAGAACGTCTGTTGCTGTGAATTCATATTTTACGCGAGATTAGCGAGTGACAAATGGAAAAGGAGCACCGTGCGAAAGTTTGGACACCCCAGGAGATGGGGGAGAGATCTCAGACAACTTTCCAGGTCTTAATTAGCTTGGTCATGGTCATCGTTAGGGGTCCCAAACCAGTGGACAGTGAGTGTAGAAACAAGGAGGGGGTGTTAATGTTATGGCTGACTGGTGTATCAGCCGAGACTTCACCTCACCTGGCGATCCAGACGTGAAACACTTTAAGCAAGTCTTTCCGGAGAGCCTCCTCCTCCATGCGTAGCTCGGTCACCTCCAGGTTCTCAGCTGCTATCTTCATCATTAGCTCTGACCCCATATCAGAAGTGATGCTATAGTAGCCCTGAGAGATACAGGTGACAAATTTACTAAAATAATTAACCCCTTTGACACAGAAGCCTGACCATGCTGGTTGACCAGCATCACCAGCATAAGCCATGCTGGTCAAGAGCCGGTTAACTGGCTAGCTTACCACCATAGGTTTCACCCACCTTGACCATCAAAGACCAGCTCAGACCATAGCTTACACTATATATATAAAATATAGTATGTGTCCAAATGTTTGTGGACACCCTTTGCTGACAGATGTGCAAATGCACACACACAGCTTGTCTAGGCCCTGTAGACAAGCACTGCCAATAGAACAGGACTCAACAGGAACCTATTGGCATCATGCTGCCTAATAATGCCAGGCTGGGGCTAGTAGAGGGGTATAATAAAGCCCCCCAGCATTGAGGAGCTGTGGAGCAGTGGAAGAACTGTGTTCTCTGGAGTGATGGATGGTGGAGCTCCATCCAGTACTTTTGATTAGGATGAGTTGGGGAGTCGGTGATCGTCCAAGATCCTGACCCCACTAATGGTGTAGGTTCGTGGAACCTAAGCTGCATGGTTGAAGTTCCTGTGGTTGGTTGAGCTCAAGCGCTTACCTGCACATGCTCAAGAAAATCACTGAACCCCCCGAGAAGCATCCCTTTGCCCCCACGATCAATCAGCTCTCTCCACACTATGGGGCAGCTCTCATGCTTCCAGCCATTTGATGAACATGTCCCTTCAAGCCAATCCTGAGATGATGAGATTGAGAAGCATCATAAACACAACAGTCAGTGCTAAGTGAACAGCATGGGCTTTTGGAGGTGGCCAGGAACCCTGGTGTACCTTCCAGTCACTGGGATGCACACAGATCTTGTGAATGTGGAAATCTGGCAGGCTCCTCTGCAGCAGGTCTGCAAGCAGCTCAGCCTTAGCATAGCGCGGACAGTCTGCCTTCCCTGAGCGAGAAAGAGAGGATAGACCAATTATTCAACTTTTAACTGTAAAACTATTTATTATTATTATTTTATAATAATTATAATAATTGTAATATTTAATAAAATATTTTATCATATATTCTACAACCTGCTAGCACAAACTTAGCCATGCGTCTTCCGTGTACATCAGTTGCTAGGCAACCACTCGGCCTTCTTGCTCTTTAGCTATTTTTTAGCCAATTTTATTTCTTTTTTTTCGCGTTTCGATATTTTTTTTATACATTTTAAAAATATTTTCGCTGTTTTTAAATATAATTCTGCACGTTATTAGTATAGTTTTATTATACAAAAAAAAGTCCCACGTAAAAAAAAACAACAACAAAAAAAAAAAAAGTTGCCTAAAAATAATGTTATTATTAAATTATGTTTCTTTAAATGAATTAATTTTATGAATATTATCCAAATTCGGTACGCAAGAAAGATATTTAATTTGAAGACTGGCTTAGAAAGATCCGCTTCGTCATTCGTGCCACAATTTCTCATCCCAAATAGCGCCACCCCGCCCTACAGAGGGCACTACCTAGGGAGCGAAACGAACGGCGTGTGTACGCACGCAGGATGCGCACTACATGGTGGGGGAGAAATGTAGCTAGCAATTTGGGACACGGTCCGAATAACGCCTAACATGTGCGTTTTACTCCTGAAAGGGCAGGGTTATGACTTTATATTATTATTTATAGCTGCGTGTGTTTATTAGAGCTGCTTTCATTTAAGGAGGATAGCTAAGTTAATCGCTAGATAGAGGGTTTAAACGGTTTAGGGGTCGTAGCTAGTTGCTAGCTATCTAGCTAATTATGAGCAACTGCAGGGTAGGTAAGATGTGGTTGACAGAGTCGCTAGTCAAGGTTAAGGCTTCATTTATTCGACTGGTTTAAACGTTAATACTTCGTTATTATTATTATTATTATTATAGCTCCGGGAGCTAGATAGCTAAAGAGGTAGCTAGCTAAGTGTTAACCTAGCTAGCTAGCTAGCATCTACCACATCCAGCCATCCATCCAGAGTCTTCTTCTCAAAATGCAAAATTAACGTCAAATTAAAGGTGAAAGGGCTAAAAAAGACACCTTCAAGGCTCCTCCAGGTTGTTTTAATGGACACTAGTGTTTTAAAGGGGTGTAACTAATGTGATCTGTGTGTTTGTTGTTGTTGTTGTTGTTGTTGTTGTTTTTCTCAGGTCAGTCTTGAAGTGGAGCTCCTCTGCTTTGGCCTAGTCTCAGCATGAACGTCTTCAAGTCAGGAGAACAGATGTTGAGACTCTCGGGCAGGTTTACGTCAGTGTGTGTTCAGCAGCGTGGTCCGCTTTCGCACCCAAGAACTGCCCTTGCCCACCGCAGAAGCTGTACGGTGCCCTCGGCGAGGCCCGGGAGGACGCTGCTGGAGCAGCAATGGACTCACAGGGTCAGGTTTTTGTGTCAGCAGGTCGAAGAACGCGGCCAGGCGCCTGCTGTCGTCTCCGACGGGGGCGGTAACGCCTCCGAGACCTTTGAGGGCAAGGTGTCTTTCTACAAAAGGCTGCAGGGTTGCGCCTCGCCATCTGACGTCCTGGACCTGGTGGGCCATAACGCGGCCTTTGCGAACATCAGCAACAGCTTGTGGCGCTTGTGGGAGACCACCAAGATGATGAGGATTGATCAGAGGCGCTGCGAGCTCAGGCTGATGTTGGAGCATCCGGGCTTCAGGGAGCTGTGCCGCAGAGCCAGGATTGAGGCGCCTCACATGCTTCCCATTGACCTGGCCCACACTCTGCTGGCCATGGTCAGGCTGGGCATCCTCCAAAGGAGCTTGGTGGAGCAGACTTTGCTGCGGGTCATACAGGTCAGGCTTCGGGCTAGTAAAAGCAGAAGTAGGGTTCTGCTGTGGTTCTTTGGGAAAGGCAAAGGTTTTTACTTGGAACCATTCGCTGTAGAACCATAACTGAAGAACCTTTGAGGAACCGTCTTAATGCAGATATAGCATCTGGGTTAACGGTGACCCCCTTGACCCCTTGAAACCCAGCCAAACACATTTCAGACTTTAGGGGTATTTACATACACCACTCACTTCAGGGCACCATAATGTTCGGGACGCAGCTTGACGTCTGGGAGTCATAAACGCCTCCAAGAGCTGAGGATCATCTGGTTTTGGTCATTTTGGACAGAGTCCAGCTGCCTTTAGCTCAAGAAGACGGTCGCTTGGTTCATTCCAGGTTTGACCGCTTTCCCTATCAAACGTTTTAAGGGGGCTAAAGGGGTCAGTGCTGACCCTCTATATGGGCTCCTCTGTAGGCTCTGCAGCCTAGGCTTAGGTGCCCTGAAATTTAGGGGTCTGTAACTTCAACATGGTGAAACCGGACTGTGTGTAAATGCCCCTAAACTCTGGAGTCTGTGCAGCAGAGGGAGGACCGCAGTGGGGCGAGGGGAGCGCAGCGTGATTGGCCGATCTTAATGCTTTCAATGTTTCTCTTTGTAGGAACGACTGAATGACTTTGATGAGAGGTCCCTCTCCATGTTGTGCACCTGCCTGCAAGAGATGGAGAGCTGCAGCAACACTTCTGCGCTTAAGGAGGGTTTGAAGTACGATGATCTCTACTAGCTGAAGAAGCGAGTGCTGGAGTCTGGACTGCAGCACTGCAGTACTGTCCTGTGTACGGTCCTGTATGCGCCGGTCAGCATGTCCTCTGTGTTTGCAGGCTCATACTGGAGGACCGGATTCCTAAAATCGACAGCGTGGTGTGTCTGCAGAAAATCATGTGCATGTTTGGGGAAGATACTTCAGAAGCCATCACGAAGAAGCTGGAGGTTGGTTGGATGTTTGATGATGTTGTTGAGGGCTCCGATCTCTCGGATTCTCTCTGAATGCGCTGTCGTTTGCTAACTGTTCTGCGTGTTCCCTCTAGATGAAGGCGCTGTCTATGACGGATCAGTTTACTCTCCCCAACGCTCAGTTCATGATAATTACCTTGGCCACCATGAATCTGAACTCCAGACCACTGCTGGACATCTGCAGCAAGAAGTTAGCTCGTAAGTGAAGCTTTGTTGACACTTGTAAAAATTGTTTTTAGGGGATTTTAGGATTTTAGGATTTTGACTGACTGCATATCTAGGCTGACCACATCTCCAGTAAAGGGTTCCAGAAGGTTCTGAGAAGGTTTGAGTTGAATTGTAGGGCTGTGTAGATGATTCTTTGCCCCTGTTCGGTTGACCCATAGCTCAGCTCCACCTTGACTTTTCTGCCCTCCCACAGAAAATATACTCTACATCCCTTATGACAAGCTGTTGAGGGTGCTGGAATCCTGCCGTGTGCTCTCCTACAAGAACTTTGTCCTCTTCTCGAGCGTCTCCCAGCACTTGGTCAACACGTTCAACATGTGGCCTCAGAAACGGGTTCGGAGTTAATTTACAATCACATGTGGTCATTGACCGTTTAGAAGATGCTCTCAGGCTCCGAGTGGTTCAGCTGTCTAATTTGCTACCCCTATGGCCCAGTTGGCCGTGCTCTCGCCCTTCGTCATGCTTAGGCGATGTTGGCCGGCACAGGCATCTGTTGCCTGGTGCGGTGGAGCCGGAGACCCGGCACACTCTGACCAGCTTTGCAGCGCTGGCAGCAGTTGTGAAAGAGGCACCGGCTGGCTTTGCATGTATCGGAGGAGACATGTAGTCCTTCCCCTCCTAGTGCCGGGAGCATTGCTAGTGCTATGAGAAGATATGAACTGGTGGGTTAATTGGCAGAACCAAATTTGTAGAAAAGGGGGGGGTTGGATCATCTGACCTGCTGGGTTTTGTGGTTTTTGCAGTTTCAGCCAAACCAGTTTCAACCATACCTTTGTGACCATCTTCTAGTAGCAATGGCAACACCTGAAGATCAGCAAAACCTGCTTTTCAAAGGTTACCTGGTCATGAGCATCCGGTATGTTCTTTGCTTTTCAGATGATCAGCTTGCTGTTGCAGTTGCAAAGGCTTCGCTTCCGTCCTGAGGCTTTGTTGGACATGTTTGCAGATAGTGTGATCCAGTCACCAGACAGCCTCACGCTCAGAAACCTCATGGACATTCTACAGATCTACTCTTTCCTCAACCACGACCTGAAAGAGAAGCGGGCGGAGTGAGTTTGATTAATTTTATTTTTACGTCTGATTTAGAGCAGACTGTTAGGGGATCTGATCTGGGGCAAACTGTTAGGAGATCTGATCTGGGGCAGACTGTTAGGGGATCTGATCTGGGGCAGACTGTTAGGAGATCTGATCTGGAGCAGACTGTTAAGGGGGGCTGATCTGGAGCAGACTGTTAGGGGATCTGATCTGGGGCAGACTGTTAGGGGGTCTGATCTGAAGCAGACTGTTAGGAGGTCTGATCTGGGGCAGACTGTTAGGGGATCTGATCTGGGGCAGACTGTTAGGGGGTCTGATCTGGAGCAGACTGTTAGGGGGTCTGATCTGGGGCAGACTGTTAGGGGATCTGATCTGGGGCAGACTGTTAGGAGGTCTGATCTGGGGCAGACTGTTAGGGGATCTGATCTGGGGCAGACTGTTAGGGGATCTGATCTGGAGCAGACTGTTAGGAGATCTGATCTGGAGCAGACTGTTAGGGGATCTGATCTGGAGAAGACTGTTAGGAGATCTGATCTGGAGCAGACTGTTAGGGGATCTGATCTGGGGCAGACTGTTAGGGGATCTGATCTGGAGCAGACTGTTAGGGGATGGGATTTGGAGCAGACTGTTAGGGGATCTGATCTGGAGCAGACTGTTAGGGGATCTGATCTGGGGCAGACTGTTAGGAGGTCTGATCTGGGGCAGACTGTTAGGAGATCTGATCTGGAGCAGACTGTTAGGAGATCTGATCTGGAGCAGACTGTTAGGAGATCTGATCTGGGGCAGACTGTTAGGGGATCTGATCTGGGGCAGACTGTTAGGAGGTCTGATCTGGGGCAGACTGTTAGGGGATCTGATCTGGAGCAGACTGTTAGGGGATCTGATCTGGAGCAGACTGTTAGGGGATCTGATCTGGGGCAGACTGTTAGGGGATCTGATCTGGGGCAGACTGTTAGGAGATCTGATCTGGAGCAGACTGTTAGGAGGTCTGATCTGGGGCAGACTGTTAGGGGATCTGATCTGGAGCAGACTGTTAGGAGATCTGATCTGGGGCAGACTGTTAGGGGATCTGATCTGGAGCAGACTGTTAGGGGATCTGATCTGGAGCAGACAGTTAGGATATCTGATCTAGGGCAGACTGTTAGGGGATGGGATTTGGAGCAGACAGTTAGGATATCTGATCTAGGGCAGACTGTTGGGAGATCTGATCTGGGGCAGACTGTTGGGAGATCTGATCTGGGGCAGACTGTTAGGGAATCTGATCTCAGATCTGATCTAGTTTAAACGCTGGTGGCTACAAACCCATAGGTTTCAGCCTTTCCTCCACGGTGGAGGGAACTGCACCCACTGCTCAGCGATTGAATTTTGTACGCCCCCAGGCGTCCGCTGCTGAAATTCCGCCTCCGTTTGAAACCGTGTTCGGTGTGAAAACAGCTTGATGCTGCCTTTGGCTTCACCTTTTCAATGCCTGTATTCAATTGAGCTCTCCTCCTTTCTCTTTGAAAGGTTCTTGGCTGCTGTAACACATGTGCTGGAGTCCTATCTTCCCAAAATGTCCCCTGTGGACCTGCTGAAAGCCGTCAGCTTCCTCAGTCACATGGAGCACTTTCCTCACGCTCCCCTGGAGAAGCTGCTGCAGAAGGAATGTCTGGATGAGCTGCTACGTGATGGTCTGTGCTCATCATATATCATACAATCATATCATATTTATGATAATATATGGAATGAACTCGGGCCCATTCCATCAGCTCCACTTCCCATATAGTGACTCACTTCCCACTCTCTATTAGAGAGAGTGGGAAGTGCCTACTCCTGCCTAGCTGGTCCACCTTGAAGATTAATTTTGTGGGTCTTGGTCATCCTCTAGTCCCTCATCAGTGCCCGCAGGACACTGCCCAGTGTCTGATCCATTCCTCCCTACCGGCATGTCGGTCAGTGTCGCTGCACTGCTGAGAATGACCTGCCAGCCCGCCCGCCACCCAAATACTACCTACCTGCTCTGTGGTGGTCAGTCCTGTGGGTCAGTCCTGAGCTTTGAACTACACAGTGCTCCCAGAAGGGAAGTGGACCTGATCTAATAGGCTGAGTTCATCCTAAACCAGGGTGGTCATAATATTCTGACATGACGAGGTGCAAAAAAACAGAACTCATTAAATATTCATGTCCATTGGCCATTTAATCAGAAACCTCTATCATAAGTGAGCACCATCTGACCACCGCTGACCGGATATTGCGGTGTATCAGGCTCAACCTGAAACCATCTCTGCGTCCAGGAGCGGTCCACTGACAAGGACGTTAGTCAGGGACTGATAAACCGTGCAGCGGTAAACAGGACCACAGTCAGTAATTGTAAACCTATACAGTACATCTACGCAGTAGGTGTTTCCGATAAAATGGCCAACAAGTATTTGTTGTTTTTCGTAGTACTGAAGGTATGAATATACTCTGTTTTAACCCACAGAGAGTTCCTTATCTAATGGCGTGCAGATGAAGCTGTTTATCCTGGGCCTGTGTTTACGTCTGGACAGCCCTCCTCTTCCTCCCACGCTGTCGCCCATCCCACACCTCCACGGCTTCCTCATGCCAAAGCAACGGCCCATAAACCCAGAGCTGCTCAGTGCTCTGACCAGTTTGTTTGGGATGGCTGCGGTGAGGGAGTCTGTTGTTGAAGAGCAAGTCTATTTCATCGGTAAGGTCCACCGTCCCTGGGCACAGTTCAGTTTGCGTGCCTTCTATCGTAAATAATTGCGTTAAATTAAAGTGGTGATTGGATTCATCCCCCTGTTTGTGTTGTAGACTTTGTGGTCACTTTGCCAGATTACGTCTCCCCTAAAGAACATTCTGTACCAGCTCAAAAATCTCGACGGTAAGTGTTACAAGTGATTACACATTAGCTATATATGTGTGTAGCATTGTCGGCTATACAGGAGTTCACCGGTTTGCAATAAACCAATCAAACGAGAGCGTTTTTACATCTAAGCGCGACTAATAGAACGAGTGCTGTCTCAATAGAGAACCTTCTGTTCTTCTGACCCGCCGCATAGCCAGACACCTGGTCCTGAGGACCCTTAGCCCCTTAGCCCCTTTTTCCTCATGGGCAGCGGCCTCCAGTTCACTAATGCTATTGGGTTTTCCTGCTGCTGCAACCACCTTCCTCACATCCCACCACAGATATTTCTATGGGGTTCAGGTCTCCGCCAACTGTGACGGCCACTCCAGAATCTTCCAGGACTTCTTCTGAAACCGAGCCGAAGCAGAAGAATTTTGTAATTTTTTTTATTAACAGCAATTTGGTCAAAAATAAAGGTTGACTGGGCGGATACAATGCATGTTAAACGGTTAAGTAACTTAATCAATCTAATGTCAGTCCTATATTATTTATCACAGGGTTGCAGTGCTCTGTGTTTCTCTGGGCTCTTTTTGCTTTGGGACGACTCATCCTTGCAGCGACCTGGCCAGGAAAATCCGTCACCTCAAACTACTGGGTTATGAACCTCGAGTGGTGAGTGATTTCCCACCAAATGAAGCGATTGGCAGTGGTCTTCCCTAAAAGTAACCCCGTAACCCTGTCCTTTATTTATTTTTACTGTACTATAAATATAAATCTCATAATAATAATAACAGCAACAATAATTTCAGCTTTTCTTTTTTTTTTTGGTAGATCCCAGTGCAGAAGCTAAACGGCATGCCTTACCACATGATGATGCAGATACTGAAGAACTTCCTTTTATAAAATAATAAAATATAATTAAAAAAAATGCTCCAGTCAGGCTTTCATAATCTGGCTTCACTGTTCTTCTGAAGTGTTGGACTGCTAATGTACACAAAGTGTACCTCGTGTGTCAGTGTTTGTCGAAGTGGCTTCCAGTGGAGAAATAAAGTGAGTAATTGTAATTGTAATTTACTTGAGTAATTTGTGCTGTGGTGGAAGTTTTGTACTTCTACCCAAATGTACGGAGCCCCGTAAGGCGAAGAATTGAGATCATCAAGTGGTGGCCACATAATAAGGCATGCGAATGAGATGAAGTGGGGGCCTCAACTTAGTAAGGCAAGGGATTGAGGTAATTAAGTAGTGGCCACAATTTAGTAAATCATAGGATTAATATCAAGTTGTTGCCACCCGCCACTCATCCTATTATTTCCACAGAACAGAAGAAAAGTCCAGTGGTGGATACGAATCTGGGTCCTAAGTCCAAAGGCTCTTGTGCTCCACTTACAGCTGCGGTCAGAGGTTTACACACACTCATCAGGCACATGAAGGTCATTGCCATACCCAACTTACACGTCCAGATAGGAGTTTTGTATGGGTTTTGTCCTCGGCTTCCACATCGGTCCCAAATATGGATGCCCACCAAGTTAGATAATCAGGTGCTATTCCTTTTATTCTGCACCAGATCTAATTTCTTAAAGAGAACATTTGATTTCAGATTTGTTTCTTTAATTTAATTATTTTGAGGAATGTTTATATGAGGCATGAGTCTACACCAGGCTACAGGAACCATTTAGCTCTCACCCCAAAAGAAGCACTCCAGAGTCCATTCAGGAACGGACCAAAACCGCCTCTTCTCGAGGGTCTCGTTGTGGTTGTCTCGGCCTGTATCGGAGCTCAACCATCGTATTCCCACCTGCCCCGGCGAAGCGCAGCAAGGGTGAAACTGAACCAGAGTCCGACTTAACTTAATTAATTGATTTTTTTCCCAAGTGAAAGGAGCCCTGCGAAAGGGTGAAGGGCCTTGCTCAAGAGCCCAACAGTGGCAGCTTGCCGAGCCTGGGTATCGAACCCGCAACAGCCCCATGCTGTAACCGCTGAGCCATCACTGATGCTAAGTAACTGATTGAACTCTTCATTCATTTTTTATTAATTTTACTTCATATAATTGCCGATTTCACTGCACACACACTGCTGGAACAGTTAAAACAAGAGCGGAACCACCAAATAAAACCCCACCTGTCTAATTAAGCTTTGTACTGCTGTCACCTGGACCTCAGTTACAATAACCTGCAGGATACGGGGCTGGAGCTGGGGTCACTCCCTCTGTAAACTGGAGATTTTAAGGTCAGAAGTTGATTAACATCATTGCTTCAAACGTGGGACGGTAAAGAAACATGATGATATCCACAACCCAGTTGAAGCTTTCTGGAAGAGACAGCCGATTTCCATTTGAAATCTCCTGGTACCTCATGGAGTCCCTGACATTCACTGAACCCCTCTTCATAGAGTTTGGGTTTGCTTATAGTTCTTCAGTGCTTGTGTGCCAGATTGAAGAGCCTCATGAGTTCTGGAGGAAAACCTGAGACTTCTGGGAAACACAGCCCGAGACAGATGTGGCGGGCTGGTGGTCCTACTCAGCCGAGGTATGTTTTTTATATAACTGATGCTTACACAGCGAAGAGAAGCACTGCTTAAAAGAGGGGTGGGGGCGGTTGCACAGACATGAACAAGGTTATAGGATGTTGGATTATGGAGGAGGGGCTTAAGGCATTTAGTTATTCCCTAACTTACATAGTAGTTTATTAACTATGTATAACCTCATAGTCATATTTCATCACTACCAGTTAAAGTATTACATGTAAGCAGTTAAACATTCATATTTTAATGCGATTGATTGATGTTTATTATTTGCCCTCAATAGGATTTCAATAGGAATTCAGCAAACTATATGCACTTTCGTCATTTTTAAAATGGGGCTGTCTGACAATACTTTGTGGACACATTTCTCAAATGGCCGAAGCCTTGATTCATTTATTTATTTTTTATTTTTTTACAATTTTGTTTATTTAAGCAATCAAACGTATCCTTCTGGAGGACAACAAAACAAAACCAGAAAAAGTAAGCCACTATTTAACCCAACATAGTTCTGGAAAACAGTGAGTACAATAACAAACTCTAGTACAATGGCAAATTCGAGAAACAAAGGGGTGTCCGAGTGATCGAAGGAATGTGAAAATCGAAGGTTCTCGTCAAACAGCCACAAAAAAAGGAGGGAGGAAGATGAGGACGGCCCAAGCTGTCCCTAAACCTTTGGTACACTTAGTGCAAGTATAAATATGGACTCGTGATGGAAGAGGAAACTCAAAACGTGAAGCGTGGGAATGGACCTGTCTGATCTGAGCTGATCTAGGCACGCTATGATGAGCCAGTCAACCTGAACAAGTTCAAGTGTCTTGTTTGTTTGGTTGCTTCGTTTCGTCGTTCCAGCATGTTTTCACGATTTTCTTCAGATTTGGAAGTTACGAAACATTCGGAATGCGTACAATCCAGAAGGTCCAAGGTCACGGCAGTGAAGTTAAAAATCCAGGGAGCTCGAGCGCAAGCATCTGCGGTGGAAAGAATATATCCCGATATTCCTCGCTCGGGTGTGGGCTACCAAAACAAACAAAAACAAACAAACAAACAAACAAACAAAAAAAACGGTGGCTCTGTGAAAGAAGCCTCTGAGAAAACTAACACATTCGAAAAAGCGTGGTGTTCGTTATGAACGGTGCTCACATTCAGATGCTTAAGAATGCCTGTACTGTACATCACACCTAAAGCTTTGTTCAATCAAATTAAAGAAATCGTTATATTCCGCAGGTCTACGTTTCCTCGTTAAAAATGAACTAGGAAAAAACTGCGAAATTGACAATTGCATACAACGAAACCTTTGCAGCATTCGTTTGTTCGCTCATTTGTTCGTTCGTTTGTTCGCTTTTTATTCGCTAATCCGTGACACACGTGGCTTAATTCAAGTGCTATGTAGGTGCCCTTTCGAAAAGCTGATGTCGTGAAAGTGTGTTTGCTTGACCTACCGCGTGCCGGCCAGTGCAGTCCGTGTCGGAGACAGTCCCGAATAACGCACTGTGTCAAACCGGAAGTAGAAACGTAGAACTAGCCGTGTATAAATACGCTGGAACCCAAGTGTGCTGTATACATCTGAAACGTACAGTATTCAAAATGTAGCGGTAACACGTAACTCGTGACCGAGGGGATCTAAGGAAGCGGTGGGCGTTTGTTACAAAGCTGCGTCTGCAACAGATATTGTGTGTAGGTACATTCGCGCCGCATCGCTGTGGTCGTTAGAAAACAAGGCGTTTTGCAGAGGAAGGGTCGACAACGCCAGCTCGCCACGCTCAGATCTCCTCCAGTCCAAGACCCCAACCTCAATTACGTTAACGTTATCTGGTCCAGCGTTGAGTTCGCTTCTCCTCAAAACGAACTCCATACATTCAGTCCGATCTCAACGTTATCTTGGCACCTTGTCGCCTGGGCAGTTCCCCGGGCTGGACTCCTCCTCCTCCTCTTCTTCTTGATTGTGGAAAGGCGAAGTTCTGGCCCTTAATCCTTGCGCCATTCCTTCCTTCCTACTCCCACGAGTTCTCGCTCAGCTGGGAGTTTTGATCCGAGTGCACATGTCCGCGGTTCCCGACCTGCGAAGCGTTTACACCCGTGAACAGAACAAAGTAAGACAGTGCACGAAACAATGGATCCTAAGTGCTTTTGTGGCAGTTTGTTTGTTTGCTGTTGCTTTTTTTTGTTTTTTTTGTCGAGACCCGCGGCGCTGAGGCTTCAGTCAAGTCTCTCCCGGAGAAGCTTGTGGAGTGGAGTGCAGTCCAGAGTGTCGATCAGTGCTCACTCCAGGCCAAAGGTGCTGGTCTCCTCTACTGCGGTCAGCATCTTCTCATACAGCATGGAGAAGGAGGGGTACGGAGGGAGGTCGAGGCGATTGAAACATGTGTGGGCCCTGTTGACGGCAACAAGAAAAGATTACAATTATTTATTTATTTATTTAATTTAATTTATTTATTTGTGTTTTTGTTTTGTCAATGTTCCCTTCTGTTCCCAGTCTGGTTACGCACGTCTCCTCCGGTACATGCAAAGCCAGCCACCGACAGACTTGGAGGAAAGCGCCGGGTCCCCGGCTCCACCCTTCACCTAACACCAAACGCCTGAGCCGACCAACATCACTTCAAGAGTGATGAGGGGTTGTGCTCTCTCAGACTCTGACTGCTGATGGCAAAGCAGCATGGCTCGGGATACGAACCCGCAACCCCCCGGGCCATAGTGGTCTTCTGCAGTCCGACAGGGGTTCTGATTTTGTCTTCCTACCAATCCTACCTACAATCCTACCCTTTTCTTTTTTCCACTGTACATTTGCACAAAACTTTAACTAGAAATTAATTAAAAAAACACATAAAATATACAATAAATAATGAGCAATAAACAGAAATTATATAAAAAATAAATAATAAAAATGATTAAAAACTAATTAAAAAAAAATAAAAATACACAATGAAAAATGATAATTCAATAATAATTTATTTATAACTGCTTATAAACAATACATTTATCACATTTATTATTTATTTAATAACCATTACATTAATAAAATTGATCAACATAATTATCTTTAGGCCTTTTGCAGATCAGATCATCTTCTACTCACAGTAACTTTAATTTAATTTAGGGGATATGTATATATATAAAAAGAAATTAATATTCATCCATTTACGTGTTTGGAGGTTTTCGTGAGGTTACCTGGGTAACGAGGTGATCTTGCCCCACTTTTCCACACAGAAGCGGCGAGGCCCGTTGCTGCCTCGGAGGGAAGCGAAGCCTTCGTAGGGTATGCTGGACGTCCCGGTCACAAACTATCACAGAAGGAGCAGAGTAGACTTCTGAGGCTCTAACGTTTCTGAGGCTGAGTTTTTAAGCCTGTTTACACTCTACAAGTTTTTAAATAATTAAATGAAATTAATTAATTATTAATGTAATTATTTATTCAAATGACTTTAAGCCATAATGAGGTTTACATTGGGTTTTTGGTTGCATTCAGCAACAAGACTGAGTTGGTGAGCTCCACCATCCATCATTCCAGAGAACACAGTTCCTCCACTGCTCCACAGCTCAATGCTGGGGGGCTTTATACCCCTCTATAGCCCACGCCTGGCATTATTAGGCAGCATGGCGCCAATAGGTTCATCATGTTGATCTGCTCCAGAGAGTCCTATTCTATTGCCACTGTTTCTCTACAGGGACTAGACGAGCTGTGTGAGCATCTGCCTCAGCAACGGCTGCAACTTCAATGCAAGTACCTAAATGCACTGATTAGAAGGGGTGTCCACAAACATCTGGACATGTAGCGTATACGGGGAAAGCACTCACCTGAAGCAGCCGAAGTCTCTGCTCGTTGTTAAATCTCTCCACCGCCGCCCAGAACCAGCGAATAACGATGTGGTTGTCATGGTAACCTAGAGAGAGAGCGACCAATCGGCACGCGTGACTGAGGTTGTATACTTATTACACGGCAAATATTCAACAGCTTGATGTCAGACTTCATAGCGCTCTCTGCTGGTGGCTCTGCATTTAGCGGTAGGATTTAAGGGGAAACGGTTTTTGGCCGTTCGCTCTACTGGTAACAGGGACACTGCTAACTGTTGCCAGTAGAGGGCAGTAATGAGAGTCACTACAACGTCTACAGATCAGTCCTGGGTTACCTCCTCGATATTCAGTGTTGTTTCTCCAGTCTCCCAGATCGATCTCTGCTGTTCCAGCGATCACCAGCTCCAGCTCCCGGGCATCAAACACGGACACCAGCCGGGCGTCCACGACCTGCACACACACACACACACACACATTGGCTTTAGTTGTTGGCTCTACAGACTCACGTGAAAGGGAACAGCAACACACAGTGAGGTACACTTTCCTCAGTCTCCCATAATTTTAAAGCAATTAATAGTATGTAAGTATATATTAATATAATTTTTATAATTTATAATTATTAATATAATTTATATAATTTTTTATTATTTTAATTAGAGCTGTCAAATGATTCAAAAATATTCACAATCTCAGAATTTCATAAAGTTCATCGTGACTCTATATCAGATCTATATCAGATAGGTGTCTCGTCGCTGTTATCATATTCCTTGCACTAAGGGTTTAGGGTTTAGGGCTTAGGGTGCACACTTTACTTGCGATGTTCCACTGCTTTGCCACATCCATAAAATGTTTGGCACGGGTCGCAGCGCGATGCCTCTCCTCTGTTAAAGCATGCGAATTAAGTCGCCAGTCTATATAATGAGCTGTAGCTTTGAGATAGCTGCCCTTACCCAATAAGGTCCAATAATCACCCATAAGAGCACTAATAATGGCTGTGTTCCAAATCCTGAGCTAGTTTTGACCACTCCGTTTCATATAGCTCATGAATCTTGTTGACGATGGATATTTCAGGCGGGATGTAGCTAAACCTGGACACAGTTGGGCTTTTCAACAGGACAATGACCCCAAATGACTTCGAGCATTGGAGGCGGTCGTGGAATAGATGAAACTAGAACAGAAGGGGAAGTCCGTACCTCATAGAAGCCTCGCACCAAGCTCTCGGTCTGCTGGACAACCCCTCTCTCAATCCGCCACTTCACCATGCGCTCTATGTACTCCTTCTTGTTCTTCTCGGAGACCGGGATGTTAGCGCCACCAGGCTTCAGCTCGCGCTCCGTGATCTGAAAAAAAAACAACACGGGCGTCTCTCTCTCTCATTAATCGGGGTTCTCAGTGCCTAACCTGTCGTTAAAACATCGACGCATTCAAGTAACTCACCTGTCCGAACACCTCCTCATTCACAGTGAAGGTGAGGTCCAGCATGTCCTCGATGTCATTGTCCTTCATCCACTGCAGGCTCTGGTGGAACTCCTCGTCCAGATACTCCAAGTCACTCAGGTCGCACGGACTGTGGAGAGAGAGAGAGAGAGAGAGAGAGAGAAAATATGAGAAAAGGCTGAAAAGGAAAGAAAATAATAATAAAAAACCCGACACAGAGCTGAGAGTTCGGCGCCGTGTCCATGCAGTGACCCTCACATGCGCAGCAGTCCCTTGTAGAAGGGCCGTGTGAAGAAGGCGTCAAGCAGGTACTGGTGGATCAGAGCCAGGCCCAGGATTCGTCCACTGAAGCGAAACCTGAAAATAACAGATGAAAACTATACTAAACAAATGGACAAAAGTATTGGGACACCTTTTTCTTGCTTGTTGGAGTAACTGTCTCTACTGTCCAGGGAAGAAGGCTGTCTACTAGATTTTGGGGGAAGCATAGGTTTGAGCAAGAGTGTCACTACAGTGCTGAGAATGACCCACCAACCAGTCTTGTGGGGTCCTGAGCACTGAGTCTGCAGAGAAACAGACGGACACACACAGTGCTCCTATATGGGGAGGTGGAGCTGATAGAATGGACAGGGTTCACTTCATCTTTCACTGACCATTCATGATGATTGTCCACGAATGCAGACATGGGGCTGATCTGGACGGTGTAGGTATCGTTGGCTGAGTACTCAAACAGGCCGTAGTAGGGGTTAAAGAGTTCCCGTGACACCAGAAAGAAAAACTCTCTCGACGGGCCGCTGTAGTCCAGCCTAGAAAACAAACAAACAAACAAACAAACAAACAAAGTCATTTTTATTGTGCTCCAATCTCATCAGCCTCCATTAATGATCTCAAACACTGGAAAACATTTGGCTCCCCCACTGGTGGCCTAGCCAAAAGCAGAGCCCGAAATTGCGCCCTACTCACTAGATAGCGCACTACTACTATAGGCTTCCCACAATGATGGGCTCCGATCTCTATTGACCCATATGTCTCAAGTCTGAGTTCTGTGCCATGCCGCTTTGCCATCGCCAGCCGGAGCCTGAGAGAGCACAACTGGCCGTGCTCTCTCTCTGGGTGGCTCGTCACCCTTTAAGCGATATTGGCCAATTATGCTCTCTTGGGGCCCCGGCTGCCGACGCACAGCTCACCTGTTTCTAGCATCCCTTTCATCACTGGTCAGCTTTACTGGTCTGCACAGTAGAGACCCTGACCACCGGGGTGTATGTGTCCAGGGTTTCTGGAGATGTCAGTATCCTTGCTAGGCTGAGAGTGGACCACCACCCGGCTCTGTGTTCAAAAACTGACCAATGATGAGGGGCCGTGCATCAGCAGATAACCGGACACCAGCGAGCTGGAGCTAAAAGGCTAATCTTAAGCGTGCAGACTAGAGAAAAGCAGAGCGCCTCGTATGAACTGTGTGTGTTTCCGGTTTAAACACTCACCCCTCCTCACCGACAAAGCTAACATAAAGTTTACTTCGTTGCAAGTCCTTCCTGGAGTAGCACATGATCTGGTTGAAGGCGTCCTCCAGCAAGTGGTCTCTGCGTATGATGAGTCTGAGGTGAGGAGAGAGGAGAGGAAGCTGGTAAGAATGTACTTGTGTAAGTGGAGTTTATGGTGTCGCAGCATGCCCCACACTCACTTGACCTTCCCTGGTCCCTGTCCGTAGCCCTTCGTCTCCAGCTTGCGGTAGAAATTACGGAGTTTGGCCTCAAAGTCTCGCTTGTACGGGGCAGGAGCGCGGGCGTTGGCTCGTTGTGTACCTGAGAGGACCAAAAAATAAACCAAATCCAGTCAAAACTCCTACCTCTGGGCTACTTCGGAGTAAGGCGCTGGTGCCATCAGCAGCCGGAGCCAGAGAGAGCACAATTGGCTCCAATTGCCCATAATAGCTTATGCATCAGAGCTGGGTACCCAGCCAGCGCTGGTTGCTCATGTGTCGGAGGACCCTCCCAGTGATGGTAGCATTACATGTGATTGGAGGGAGTGCTAACGAGTGGGTTGGGTAATTGGTACTAACTGTATTAGTATTATAAGCTGCAGTTATTGATGGTAATTACAAAGGTATGCAGTAGTGTTGGATGCGCAGTATTTCTCACTCTTGGCTTATTTGGGGATATGTTGATGGTAATAAAATTAATTAATTAATTAATTAAGGTTTCAAAAGAAATAGGAACGTTTGGAACTGAAGAATGAAATAAAAGTCATGTAATTAATAGTACATTAGGTCTCACTGACCCATGATATCTTCCTATAATTTTTCTTACATTTGTTGGGCCCCATTTGTGAAAACTGTACAATTCCTTCTTAAGAACAGTAGGTACATGAAGCCCAAGATAATTACACATAATTACACATAATTATATATATATATATATATATATATACACACACACAATTATACAGACAAAGTGCAATAATACCTACTGCAATCAATTATACAAGAACGTCCAATATTAATTACATAATAAATCACATCATTTATGGCTTAATTTACATCACACTGAAGGTGGAAGCCCGTCGGCAAACGTCATGAACATGGTGGAAAATCCCCACCAATAATCTAGGGTTTACTTTCCCAGGGTAATCCCCAAGCGTCCCTGAGATTTAGGTCAAACCCCTGCAGTGGTTAACAGCCAGCATGCGTCCCTTCCTTTCCATCTGGTAGGACAATCCCCTATAGGCAGACTTGTGAAAAACAGTGTGTCAATCTCACATCGTGAGCATGAGGATTATCCAGAGTCCTACAGCTCTCAACAGGGGATTTGTTTTTGCAGCAACCCAAAAGCAGACATGGAGAGACCTACATACAGGAGTCATTTAGTTCACCGAAGGCATGTCCAACTGATGTAGGGTCTTATTTTGAGACCTTCCATCAATTACCAACTGCCTTTATACTCCACTGGTTCCAAAAAGGTACACAGTGCTTGGGCCCCAATGATTGCCACTGGCAATGTAATTTGTAGACAGCCTCTTCATGTCGTATGATGCTGCCTTGCATGTCCTACCTCCGTTTGGTGCAGTTACGCTCACGAGGAAGCAGGAAGTCTGCATGACCACACGGCCAAGCAAGTCTAGTATCTCTAGCCTACTTTTAAACAGTGCTGTTTTTCAGCCGGGGGGGGGGGTCTCACCAGGGGAGTTCTGCGGGGAGGAGACGGGAGAGCCTCGCGGAGACTGGCAGTAGCTGGGATGCAGCAAGGCGTGGGGGGGCACATACGACATCACCTCCTCTTCGAACAGGCTGTGGAGGGGTAGGGGGTGGAGAAGAAAAGAAGCAGGAGTGAGCGGTTTACTCGGTACTGTTCAGAGGCATAGGAAGGAGCGATCGGCAGGAGCAATCGGTAGGAGCGATCGGCAGGAGCCATCCCGAGCTTACCTGAGCAGAATCACCAAATCTGCGTCGCTGGATAGACGGACGAGGCCGGCTGCTCCCTCGTTACGGATGAACTGCACCTTCTCCCTGTAAGGCATGAACATAGAGCATATCAAATATCAGAGCAGCTTCCAGCCATTATCTTCCAGAGTCCCATCACACAATTCCACCAGAGCTAGATGAGTGAAGGCTAGGCTAGGCTAACACTAAGTGCTAGGTCCACTGTGGTCCACCTAACAGACGCCTAGCACGAGAGAGCAGGAGCTATTATGCTCTCCTGGCCTCCCAGTCACGGACGGCTCAAACTCATGACCTACTGATGATGATGATGATGATGATGATAAATCAAAACGTCAAGCCATGTTTATACAGCAACAGTGAGTCACGCCATGCAATAAAACCACATAAGCGGATCTATTAGAGTTTGCTGAACATCTCCACATGGTTTGAGGCAGGTATCGTCCCTCTACCTGAGTGAATGATTCCTAATGAACTCCGGCTGCCTCTCCTGCAGGATCTCAAATATGTTCGGCTGCCTTAAAAACGCCACGATTTTGTCGTTGTAGGCTGCAAAGAGAGCAGAGTGAACTTCAACGGGTTACGTTATTCGAACAACAGCGGAATAAACGTTCGGTGGAATTAGATAAACGTGTTTCATGCCATCTAACGTACAGACAGGAACCAGATCCTGGCACTGACTGCGACTGGCTGCGCCGAAGGTGTTGGAGGGGCGGGGCAGCACAGGTGGACCAGTGTGGCGAGGATCGTCACCCACCTGGAGATAAAAAACAACAACAAAAAAAGCAGAAATTGCAAATGAATATGAATATTTAGTCAACGTACGGGATCATTATTGAGACCGAATGGAAGGATGTTGTACTCAAAATGCCCCAAACTCAGCAAATGATATACTGCAGTTCACGATATATCCAGTAGGTGGATACAACAGTGTATTAGTAATTAGTAATATCAGCGATGGCGAAAATGAACTGAAATCAGATGTTTTCAGTCTGATGCTCACAGGCCCATCACAACGAGTAAGGCATGTAGCTAAAGTAAAGTAAGTGGGTAACAACCCTGCCTTTCCAGTGCCAGACTAGGGTTCGATTCCCTGGTCAGATAGGTCCTTCCACACTGCTTAATTGTTTAAAGGTCTAATAAACTATTACACAATGTTAATGTTCCTCACCTACTACAAAGTTCTCCTTTACGAAGCCAAAAGTGGTTCTTCTACAGCCCTTTGAAGCACCTTTATATATATATATATATATATATATATATATATATATATACATACATTTCTTTATAAGTGCACTCAGTGAGTCATAAAACTTCAGTCCAGTAGGTATTTATGCTCACACTGAATCCCAAATGGCTCTTTGTTAGACATCTTATACACTGTACAGAAACCCCACATGAATTCATGAGTCTGAATCCGATATGTATTTGATCATCTCGGATCAGATTTGTGCATCCGCACACCTGAAAACATCAGATCTGGTTCATAATTCGGACCGGCATGATACCTGGGTTCGCCAAGCTGCCTCTGTTGTGGTTGTGGTGAAGGGAGAGTTAATGAGGGGATGGTGGGGAGGGGGCGGGGCGGTGGGGGATGGCTCACCAGACGTCGTGTGCTCACCTCCCCGGCACTGTGGCTGCGCTGGCGGCTGAGGTGCTGGCGGTGGGCCAAGAGGCTGCTAGGCCGAGCGCTCTGCAGGGGCAGGCGGGGGTCTATGAATGTGGTGGCGCGGCAGTTGTGGTCCACGAAGAACGGCTGAGGAAGGGGAATGTAGAGGAGAGGAAGATGAAATGAGCAGGTTCAGTCAAAATGAACTAATACATGATGGTTATAGATATTTCCCAGCTAATTAATTATGGTTATAGATATTTCCCAGCTAATTAATTATGGTTATAGATATTTCTCAGCTAATTAATTATGGTTATAGATATTTCCCAGCTAATACATGAAGGTTATAGATATGTCCTAGCTAATACATGAAGGTTATAGATATTTCACAGCTAATACATGATGGTTGTAGATATTTCACAGCTAATTAATTATGGTTATAGATATTTCCCAGCTAATTCATTATGGTTATAGATATTTCCTAGCTAATACATGATGGTTATAGATATGTCCTAGCTAATACATGATGGTTATAGCTATTTCACAGCTAATACATGAAGGTTATAGATATTTCACAGCTAATACATGATGGTTGTAGATATTTCCTAGCTAATTCATGATGGTTATAGATATTTCACAGCTAATACATGATGGTTATAGATATTTCACAGCTAATACATGATGGTTATAGATATGTCTCAGCTAATACATGATGGTTATAGATATGTACTAGATATCTTATAGTAGGTAGTACGAGGTGTCTGAGGATATATTTCACCACTAGTGCAAAAAATTAGACATATATATTTTTAATGTAATAAGGCTGACCTTGCCGGTGTGGTCGTGCTTCATCTCCCAGCCGCGCGGCAGCTCCAGCTGCTTGTTGGCGAACAGGTTGAGGAAACTGACCAGGTCACGGTTGTGCTGGTAGCGCTCGAAGTGGTGCGCGTCCCGCCGGACCTTGCTGATCATGTGTTTGAGACACGTGTTGCTTGTAAACATGCGGTAGGCACTCTGAGAAAGGGAAGGAGGAGCATGCTGAGGTGCCAGCAACACTGCAGTTTCCATACTTGTAAAGATCAGCTTGAGAAAAGATTGGGTATAAATCGGTGTCACTAGTGTAAGAGGTGAGTTTAAGGGCCAAGACTAAATTGACAAAGGTTTTTGGACACCAAGTCATCCAGTGAACAGGGAATTTGTCTAGCTTTTTTGGAGAAACAGCCTCTCTACTCTTTTAGGAAGGCTTTCCACTAGATGTTAGGACATAGCTGTGAGGATTTGATTGCATTCACAAAGGCATTGGTGATTAGTGGTAGTAGTGGCAGTATTACCCCTCAAGTTGACCTGTGCCAGTGGGCATTGTGCCTTTAGGCATCAGCTTCACATATCAGAAATGAGAGCAGTAATTCAGAGGTACTCCCTCAGTAGAAGTGGGGTCCACAAATATTTGGACATAGTATTGGACATTGTATTTTGTTTATATTAAAAAAAATGTGTCCCTGGACAAAGACGGAACAAAGGGACGGAGAGAAAGGAGACTCACAGGGTTGGAATGGAGTACGCTGAAGAAGTCCGGGCTGGTGAGGAACTTGGCGCTGGGAGACTGCAGCAGCAAAGAGAGGCGAGAGCGGGAGCTAGCGGGCCCCACCGCCCCGTCCCTGCGGTACTCTGGAAGCGGAAACAGGGGTTAGAGTTAGAGACCTTCTGTCACAGCTATGGAGCATCGTGTTATCTACCTATGGGTAAAAACACAGAGGAAATACAGACCTCCGAATGACTGCTACTGCTGGGTTTAGCTACATGATGGACAAATGATGGACAAATTGGAGATGTTGCAGACATGCTAATAGGTGTGAGTGTTTCCTTCCATCACCTGTTAGCTACAGCAGCCGTATGCAGAAAAGCCTGTCTAGCTGAAATGCAAAATGACCCGGAGATTCATTTTTGTGTGTGTGTGTGTGTGTGTGTGTGTGTGTACCAGGAATAGAGTGATGCATCAGGTCAGTGTCATCAGAAGGCATCTCCGCCGCTTGCTCGTCCGTCCGTTCGTTGGTTATTGTCCTTCGGATGCTCTGGTACCTAAACAAAAGGGACGAAAGGCAGACAGAGAAGTAAGAGACAGCGATGGACATAAAGGCAGGGAAGGTTGCTGTGGTGACTACCGCTCTTTACAGGAGCAGATAAGGGACTGTGAGATCTTATCTGGTCGCAATCTCTGAGCAGGCACTTCACTGCCAGCTGATACAGGCAGGGGAAAAGGAAGGTGGGCGGTGAGAGTGCTGAAGAACCCACCTAGTGGTAAAGAGTGAAGCACGGCACATGGTATTTAGGGATGGGAGAGAAGAACTGTGAGGATCAGGACATTTCTGAAGGTGTTTTCACCAGTGAAATGAACTGGGCCTGTAGAAGACAGCTGCGCACTCCGCCAGCTACACTCCCAGGAGGTTGGACTGTAGATGCAGACGTTCAGAGATATTTTGGACCCACTGGTTAATAGACAATGATAACACTGAGAAGGTCCGCCTTGTGCCATCACAACCGCTCAATATGGACTCCACAAGACCTCTGAAGATGTCCTGTGATATCTGGCACCAAGACTTGAGAAGCAGCATTTTTCCTCTATGGAGGCCTCCATGAACATCTATGAGCCTTAGGGGCCCATGACCCTGTCGCACTTTAGGCAGGTACTGGCCGTTGCATATTGGGGACACCCCACAAGACCTGCCTGCCTGATGTTCTGGACATGTTCTGAGCCAGTTGTCTAGAACATCACAGTTCGGTTCTTGTCAAAGTGTCATGTTTTAATGTTATGGCTGATTGGTGTGTGTGTATATGGGAAAGGTGTGTGTGTTCTTGTGTGTGTCTAACCGGCGGTTGAGCTGCTCCATCTGTTGGATGGAGTTGGATCTCTGCAGGACCTGCGGTGCAGGTGGGGCGGTGGGCCGCTGCCAGGTGGTGGTCCTGTTGACATGATCCACGTAAAAGATGCGTCCATGGCTGTCGATACGAGCCTCCCAGTCTACAACATTTACACACACACACACACACACACACACATTTTACTCATAGGGTGTGATAAAGGCCTTATGTAGGTAGGAAGTGCTATATAGTTTGAAGTCTTGGCTTTGCTGCACTGATCATGACTGTCTGTATTCAACACTAGATGGCGCACTAGAACGGCATTAGACCCCAAGCCTTGGCCGTCAACCTATATCTCATCCTGATCCTTCAAAATCATCCCACACATAATCATGCACCACTCAGGCTCCACACCAAGGTCTGCTCTCGCTCTGTGGCTGCTATCCAAGTCTGCTTGTCTATACTTGACCTCATAGCTAATATATGGAGGCTGTAGATTTTTCATAAAGTAATACATGATGGTTTTAGATATTTCACAGCTAAGACATGATGGTTAAAGATATTTCCCAGTTAATTCATGATGGTTATAGACGTTTCACAGCTAATTCATGATGGTTATAGACATATCCTAGCTAATACATGATGGTTTTAGATATTTCACAGCTAATACATGATGGTTATAGACATATCCTAGCTAATACATGATGGTTATAGATATTTCACAGCTAATTCATGATGGTTATAGACATATCCTAGCTAATACATGATGGTTTTAGATATTTCACAGCTAATACATGATGGTTATAGATATTACCTAGTTAATTCATGATGGTTATAGATATTTCATAGCTAATACATGATGGTTATAGATATTTCATAGCTAATACATGATGGTTATAGATATTTCCCTGCTAATTCATGATGGTTATAGATATTTCATAGCTAATACATGATGGTTATAGATATAGACACACTCACTTGGTGGTAGGGGCTCATCCACTCTCTGGTAGCGGCTTATGTCGTGGCGCACGGCAGGCAGAGAGCGAACAGGCTGATGACCGTTCACCTGAGCGCTAGCCCCTACAGAAACACAGCAGGGTTCACTGTAAACTACCCTTCAACACAGCTCACTGGTCGAACCCACAGAGCAACAAATGCTCACTAAAAAAAATAAAGCACCTGACTCCCCGTCTGTTTCCGCGGTGGCTTGCGCTTGATCAGTTGCAGCTCTCGGTGTCTCCGGTGAGCTCGTCCCTTCAGCCTGGGAGCCGTCCCTTGTCGCCCGTAAGCTCGGCCTCCTTCTCCACACGTCGCCACCCTCCTCCTCTCCGTTGGCTTGGCTGGAGCTGGTAGACTCAGGTTCCTGAGAGCCGCTGGGTTCTGACTGCTTGGCTCCTCCTTCACTTGCTACGCTGCTGCTGCTGGCTGCCGTGGCTTCGGAGACCGCGGCTTCTACTGCTACAAACACCTCCTCGCTGGTTCCCTCTGTGGAAGAAGGCTCGTCCTGGTCCTGGAAGAAGATCTGAATGAATGGACAGACTGACCACCCGACTGACAGACCACCCGACTGATTACAAGACCAATTGACCAACCGTGACCAAATGTAGTTACACGAATACACTTTCTCACCTGAGCGGCGGACGCCGGCTGCTGGACAGCGCAGGCAGACTGAGCTGTCGGTTCAGAGCTGACCCCTGCCTCCTGGTTTCCTTCAGCTCTGCCATTTTGGCTTGGGCCACCACCACTATCCGATGATGCTGCTTCCTCGTCCCCAGCACGACTTCCCTCCCCCTCCTTCTGTTCTTGCTCAGACGGGACCTGTCCCCCTGCTGCCTGGACCCCATTGGCCATAGACGTTTCCTGAGACGTGTGTCCTTCCTCATCCTCGTCAGAGTCTATGTGCAGCATGGCGTTGAGCCGGGTGTCCGTAGGGAAGCTGGAGCGCAGTTTCGGCGAGGCGGCACCCAGTGGACGATCCCCAGGGCCCTTTGGAGCTTCGATGGCGTCCAGATAGTCGTTGAGGGAGACCTGCCTTTGAGTGTGGCCTGTGGCGCCCTCGGCCGAATCGGCTGGTCCGTCCCTAAGGATCCTCTCTTCGTCCATGTCCAACGGACCCTCGTCAGTCCTGAAGGCTTCGCTGTGAAGAGAGCCCTCAGAGCCTGTGGGGGATGGACCCCTGGGCATGCGAGAGGTTGGGGGCAGGATGTCCTCGTCGTCAGAAGGACTGCCCGGGTCTCCGTTCACGGAGGAGGCGCCCAGCAGTGAGCCCATAGCATCTAAGGGAGTGTGTGAGAGGATTTCGGAGAAAATAAACAAATTGCGTTAAAAAGTGTCTTGAATTTCGTCAACGTGGCATAGCCAGGCGGCCGTCACACTCAGAGGAAAGTGACAGGTCCCCAGCTCTGCCACAGCAGCTAACAGTGACCTGTGCCGGCCAGCATCGCTTAAGAGTGATGCTGAGGGGCAAGAGCACCATCTACCTACCCAGAGAGAGCCAATTGTGCTCTTTCAGACTTCGGCAGCTGATCCTCTGTTTGGACTGGAAACACTACTTAAGTTCAGTGTAAATAAGCCCCGCCTCCTTTTCATAATCATGGTCGGATCATTTGACGCTACCCAAACAGAGCCATCCATTTTAGAGTGTTTCTTCCTGATTATACATAAAATGCCCACATTAACAGCAGGAGTTAGCCTTTAGCCTAGCACATACTTCGGCTCATTTGCCACGGCTCAGACTCTTCTCGCACTCCCCTATTTGGCCAGCAGGTTGCCTAGCGTAGAGCGCTGTGTTCAAACCCCAAATCCCACTGACCCACATCTACTCACCTTCATGACCAGTGGAGGTGATCTCCACCCTGAACTGAAGCTGTCCGCTCACATGTTCCGTGGGCAAGCGGCGACACAGCGTATAGCTTATGGGCTGATCTCTGGATCCAAGACAGAAACACACAAACATGAGCTGATGTCAAGAGAACGTGTCTAATTTTAGAAATGACCCATATGGCTTATTTCTGGGTCCACATTTAACTACATAACTTCAGCCCTCACCATTCTACCATTAGTATTCTTACACCACAGTTAGTCCTAAGGTTGACACCTGATTGACTGAAAGAAACGTTCACACAGTTGGTCTTGACTATTGAATTGAGTGGCCAGATTCAAGTAAACAACTTTGAGAAGGAGCTTGAGAAAAATGGCAGACCGTCCATCCAAAAACTTAAGCTGAAACCGAAGTGGACCATGCAACATGACAATGACCCAAAGCATTCCAGGTGGTCCACCAAGGAATGGCTCAAAAGAAAGAAATCCAGAGTTTTGGAAACTCCTCAAACATCACTCAACTGAAAGAATTCTGCATGGAGGAGTGGGAAAAAACCTTCTCTCAGTTGATGATTTTGTTAAATAAATAATAATAAACTTTCTTTGAGTGAAAAACGAGTTTATCTATTGACATAGTTTGAAAGAACATCAAATGTTTCCATGTAATATTTCCATATTTAATAACAAAGAACCAAATATTTAAGGGGGTAAAAAGGGCTGTTCCATTTTCCAAAGGCAAGTTTTCTGTTATTTATCAAATAACTAAATTAATCAAATCTACATACAGACTTTGTGATGATACCATATGCTGATCACTGACCCTGATGCGTGCCTTTCCAGAAGCCTCTGCACCGGTATGGTCAGCTGCCCTAAAAAGCGCTTGATGATTGGTCGACTTTTGGCAAATTTGTCCTTGACCTCAATTTCCAGAACGTCAGTCATCAGAGCAACAAAGGTATACTTCTGCAAGAGAACAGGAGACAGGAGGACAAAAAGGAAAGCATGGGGTGTGAATATGAGGACGAGAAGAGTCCAAAGACTAAGAGACTACACCAGACAATTCAGTCCCTCAGCTAACGGCATGATAGGCTTTGCTCGTCCTCTGGGTTGGTAGGATGATATTCCCCCCATCTCCCACAGCTCAGTGCTATGCTAGCCAGTAAAGGGGGGAGGGATTCAAATATTTTCTTTTTTTATATTTAAGTCTTTAGTTTAAAACAGTGTGGTGGAGCGGGTTGGTGAGTTGGAACATGACCAAACTGGGGTGAAAAAATCGGCAGAAAAAAACCCCCAAAAACAACCCCTAGGTCTGACTTACCACCCCGTTACGTTTGTAAATTGAGTCCAGCCTTTTCTGGTAACTGGTTTTGGATGGTCTAAGCTGGTCATTGATGGAAAACATAGCCAACTGGTTGGTGAGCCAGCATGCTTGGTGGTCATGCTGGTCATACTGGCCAGCCAACCAACCAGCTTGATCCAGCCTGGTGATGCGGGTCCAGATTAACCATCAAACTCAAAGAAAATCATACCCCATGCTACCGTAAGAGCTAAGCTGGTCAACCATCAGCTTGAGCTGTCCATGCTGATTTTCTATTAACAGGATTGACGCCTATTGAAAGTTTAAAAGATTTTTGATGTTTTGATGAGCCTTTTTTTTTTGACGATATGTAAATGTGCTGGCTGTTGTGACATCACAAAAACAGTAAACTCACAACAGGCTGATTTTTTATTGTTTTTTTGCAATAAGTTTCCATATGTGGACGGTGAGGACTGGTGAATAAAGGGTTTCAGAAATGCTATAAAACTCTTATTAATTCAATAAATTAATTAATAATTTGTTTTTGGATGACATGGGCCCTTTAAAGCTGTCCGGCCACAGATATTATACAAGCATGGCTTTTTAATTTTGTGATGGGAGAGAATGAAAATTCACTTCTGTAGAGGAGATTATTACCTACTGGAATCGGACAGAACATTAAAACTGAGATTAGAGATTGCTGGTGGGGAATTTATCAAATGGAACAAAGAGAGAGAGAGAAAGAGCAAGCTTATGTGTGTCGGGTGTAAACAACTCAGAAAGTCACCTCTCCGTGCCACACGGGGTTGGTGGTGTTGGATATGATGGAGGCTCGTCTCTCTTGGCCGTGGTGCGTGAAGGCAGGGAAGCCGCTCCTCTTGCCTGGCTGGATGCTCATCTTCAGGTATGGGTCAGGATTGAAGAACATGCCCTTCTTTAGCCCCTGAGCACGGATATCTGTAACAGCGCATTTGAAAAATCAAGTTAAGGATCTTGCAAACCTGGCTAGTGCGCCCCCTAGAGGTAAAAAAAATATATATACATATATATGCATCTATAACTCCGCCTCAATTGATGATGAAATAGGGAGGATTTTTCCCTTATTTAAGTAGTGGCTGGTGTTGACCTCACCAACATGGACGCTAGTGTTGGTTGCCATGGTGACGTACAAAGCAGAAAAGTCTCTGACTGGTTTAACCCTTCTCTCTCCTCACTAAGCCACGCCTCCACATGCTTGTTATCGACCCTCTAATGGGCATTATTTAAATAACGAGGGTGGAGCTACACTTTGAGGACTGTGTGGAGGCTGGGCTAAGGCTGGGCAGTGTCAGAGTGGTCACCAGTGAGAGTGTCCACATTTAGAAGGTCGCTGCCCATCTTTGATGGGATTGACAAATGAGAAGGACGCCTCGGTGACAGCAGTGTAGAGAGGCACCTACCTGATAGAGAACGGGGGAAGGGGATGGGCTGGGTCCTAGGTGCAGGACTTTCACTTGTTGTGAAAGACCAGGAAATGAGAATGCTGCTTTGTTAATGAGGAAATTAAACTCATTACTAATATAGAGCTGATTATGAAAAAGCCTGTGGTCAGACCTAATTAGACACCCCCAGCATTTAAAAAAAAGGTGGTACAGAAGTGCACTGCCGCTTCTTCTCCACATGGGGGCGGTGAAGATGCAGAGAGGCCTACTTTTTATTCGCTTACAGTCATAACAGAGATTAAACCTCTCTCTAAAAAAAGAAGGGGGCACTCCAGAAGCCCGAAGTACACACCTGATAGGGTGAAGCTCACAAGCTTTCGACAGTGCTCCGTCACCGACTGCCCGTCAACTTGTCCTTCTGCTCCGGCCTACAGCAGGACGAGGGAAAGAGAGTCACATGGTTAGTCCGCACAGATACTCTGACTTTCATGGGTCTTATGTCACTGGCTGCAGCACAACCCACCCTGTGTTTCACAGTTGGCAAGTTGTTCTTCTCATGAAATGCAATACCTTTACTGACTGTGGCCAAGGAGTTGTATTTAGGCTTGATCAGGCCACAGCACTCTTCTCACAGGCTGAGTTTTGTGGTCACAGAAGGGGATCCCATATAGTACAAACTGTAGCTGAAGACACGTAGCTATTTTCCTACAGCCTTCCCAGATCTTTAGCCGGGCGCTTAGAGGCGGTCATATTTGGTGAGGGTCATTACCAGGTTTTTCCAGGTATTTTATAAACCTTGAATTTGATTCAGCTGACCGCTCCTAATTACAGCCCTAATTGCCAGTCTGAGGCCTTGTCAAAACAAGAAAAACTAGTTCTGCCAGACCCCACATTAGCTGCATATAACGGTGGGTTTATGGCATTTTTAACAATGGGGAGTTTGGGACCAGAATATCTTCTCTTTATTGTGAAAAAGGTTCTGTAGTATAAAATGACCTCTACAACGCTTCCTGTAGCATTTCCGGTGACCCTGCCTGGTGAAGGACTCAAGCCTTGTCCACAGAGCCTTCAGATGTACCACATATTTACTAGTGTTCAAATGTGAAGGACCTAGGACCTCATGAACATGGCTTGTGAATAACCCCATGTTAGCGATGCTGGTGAGGCCGGGATTGGTAGCAATGCTAAGGCCGTGGTAGTGATGCTCGGCTACATCAGACTACATCACCTCTCTGTGGCACCCATACATGTTAGCTATGTATGCTAAATGTAGTCCTCAGACCGTCGGTACGAGACTCTAAGAGTCCGACAGTCAGTCAGTCAGCATGCGAAATTGCCTCCTCTAGGCTGGCCCACCGGGCCGTCCGCTAACAAGACTGTATTTATTAATTTAATATTTCATAGACAACGATATATAAAACAGTCCAGTTAATTGACAGTAAGACCAACAGAACCGAATAAGGAACCTTGCCCTAAAGCAACTCCCCTTCATCCTCTAAAGTGCGAGACACTACATGACAATGAGTAAAGCTCTGCTCCAGTCCCGGCGGATCAGGTGGGCTGTATTAGGCTGGGACAATCTGACCACGCCCTGTGCTGATAGCTGCAGGGCTGCGTGCCAGCAGACTCGGTCTGCCAGATTAAAATGTTCAAAATTTTGATATCAAATTAATTTGCGCCAGCTGGCGGATCTGCAGCCGATCGGCGCTACGGAGACGGAGCAAAAATAAATAAATAAAGAGTAAGTTGTACAGTGAGGAGTGGAGCCTGCCAGGCCAGTGTTGGCTAATGGCTGTCCATTATTAAGCTCCATTGAGATGTACTTCCACATTAATGCAAAGGCTTGGCTCTCAGGCTGTGGAAGACATTCATGCAGACACCGATTAGAAGAGGAGCCGAAGCAGCGAGAGCAATACAAATCAGTCACTTTCCTCCGCGAGCGCTTGAAGGCTATTTTTAATTCCCCGGCGTTTAGAAGTACGGCTCTATTTTAGGAACCTAAAGACTTTGTGTAAAGGGATATTTCAGCAGAACATCAAATTTACAGTACGTATTTCTGTGGGGCAGTGGTCCCTTAACCCTGGTCCTGGGTTGAGGGACACTGGGTAACACGTGAGGCACCTGTCTCTAGGTGGCCATCTCGGATGATGACCACTACATTTGCATATTTCTATAGCGGTCCAGTTGGCAGGAGGTTGAGTGGCTTCATGTGTCTCGGAGGAAGCACATGCTAGCCATCACCCTCCCAGTATGATGAGAGTCCTGGAAATGACTAGACTGGGAACACCATGTATGATTTTACGTAAATAAAAATATTATAAACTATGAAACTAATATTTTTACATGTTGAACAGAGTAGTTGAAGTATTTTTGGGCTTCCCGTGGTTCAGCGATCGAATGCACTAGCACAATGGCCTAGGGGTTGCGAGTTTGATTCCTGAGCCACGCCACTTTGCCATCGGCAGTCGGAGCCTGAGAGAGCACAACTGGCCGTGCTGGCTCGCCTGTTGGCGGGTGTGGTGAAGCTCGGGACCTGGAGTTTTCCTCAGAGTGTGTCGGCTGTCTTTGCTTGTTTTCTAGTGTTGGGAGCATTGCTAGTACTAAGGGGAGCTACGAATGGGTGGGTTAACTGGCAGAACCAAAGGGCATAAATGTGACGAAAAAAAATCATATTTCTTACAATACATTATTTATTATTAAATTACAAATAACGTTCAGCGGTGTTTACAATTGTGACGAATTTGATCAGAATTTTCATGTGTTAAAACTAGGGCTGAGCAATAAAAAGGAAATTAATTTATTGAATTTATTATTATTTTGTATAATTCGGTTAGGACATCTTCACTGTGTGTCTTAATGCATTGCCCCCTTAATAACATACCACCGCATGTGCATTCACATGACTTCACCCTGTCCAGTCAGCGATACTGAGGAGAACTCAAGCAGCTTACATAAGCGTTCATTAATCGCAATCAAGGTAGAGCGGTCAGTTAATCGTGATATTGATTTGAGGTCATATCGTCCAGCACTAATAGGAAGTGCGTGATTGATGTTCTATAGCTTTCCCAGTCACTGTACAGCTCTGTTCATCATTTCCTCGTCTTCATTTACAGCTTTCTATGAATTTTTTGGCAGCTGTGAAGCTGCACAATGGTGGCATATCAGAGTTATTTTTGTATTTATTTATTTATGTATTTTTTATGTAGAAAAATTGACTCCATGCAGACAAGCCAGTCAACTTTGCTCTGGTTCTGTGTTTCTCTTTCGAGTGAACCTCAAAGCATATGAGAGAAGGCAGTGCAGAGGGGCCGGAGCATTCCCGGCATGCCGGTGAATATGATACTCTCTGTGGAGCTCGGCCGAAGCTGTAACACACAGACCAAGAGACGCACGCATACGGACCACCTGGCCACTTTGTCAGAAACCCCTGCCTTGTGGTTGCTGCACTGATGATGCACAGCAGTGGTCAGCGTCTCACTTCCACAAGTGAGTGGAAGTACAAGGTAGTTGTTTCTAATAAAGTGGCCAGAGCGGAAGCACAAGGTAGGGGTTTCTAATAAAGTGGCCAGAGAGTGGAAGCACAAGGTAGTTGTTTCTAATAAAGTGGCCAGAAAGTGGAATACAATGTCAGTGTTTCTAATAAAGGGGCCAGTGAGTGGAAGCACAAAGTAGGTGCTTCAAATAAAGTGGCCAGAAAGTGGAAGTACAAAGTAGGTGTTTCTAATAAAGTGGCCAGAGCGGAAGCACAAGGTAGGGGTTTCTAATAAAGTGGCCAGTGAAAGGGGGGGGGGTTTCTAATACAGTGGCCTGTGAGTAGAAGTACATAGTGATGGAGCTCGGTTCAATCGCTTTGGGATGAGCTGGACTGCCAGAACTAATCATCCAACATTACTACCTGGCCTTCCTAATGTTTTTGTGGCTGAACACAATCAGATCCTCACAGCAATGTTCCAACATCTATGTGAAGCCCTTCCCGAAGAGTATAGGCAGTTCAGCAGTACAGTGCAGCATCTGCACCAGGGGATAAAAGTACAGACTGATGCCTGCACTCACCAGGACTCCAGGGTTCTTCACTGTGATGCAGGGGGTCGTCGCTCTCAGTGCTCCGCTCACTCCGTGGTAATACTTGAAGCAGATTTTGGTCTCGGCTACACACACACAAATATAATATGTGTATATATATATATATAGTAAATTAAAGCAAACCATAATCCCACACATGGCTGCATGCACAATATGCTAGCATAATCCCATCCCAACACAGGACCAATAGGAAGAGAGTAAGAGAGAGAACAAGAGAGAGAGTCATACACTTACGCTCCAGGAAATAGGGCCCAGGCTCCAGTCTCCAGACAATCTGGCCCCTCTGGGTGCCGTTTACCCCGCGGTTCTTTGAGTCCCACACATTAGCTGGACACGTCTCATCTGTGAACACAACATCCAGGAGATTTAACGCAATGGCTCAGCAGGTCTAATGCGCTACCACTACCGGAAAGTGGACCCTCAGGGGTCACGTGTTTGAGCCCTGATCCATGCCGCTTTGCCATCAGCAGCCGGAGTCTGAGAGAGCACAACTGTCCGCGCTCTCTCCGGGTGGGTAGATGGCGCTCTCTCCCCTCATCACTCTTAAGCGGTGTTGGCCGGCACAGGTGTCTGTTAGCTCCCGCTCCGATAAGAACCAAGTGGAGGCTAACGCTAATGCTAATACACACACTATAAACCAGGTACTTCACATCAGTAGTCGGAAAACAACAGCAGATATCGGCCCGGAGTGTGTACCACTGCACACACACACACACACAGGATGTGATTAGACTGCAGTGTTTTAAAGAAGCTGGGAGCGGATTGGTCAGGCTGGATTATCAGATATTAAACTAAATCAATCGGTCCAGAATGTCTCGTTACAGAAAGTGATCGTACTAAAAAGGTATTAATTAGCAGCTCATCTGATCTAATCTGTAAAGGTGGATCATTATTTATACACATGCAAAGATCCGATCGGATCAGACAGGCTGATGCTCAAGAGACTGGGATTGGATCTGGGGGCAAAATGACCTGATCGGGACATCGGGACAGCTTTCCAGATTCTCACAGCAAGACACGTGTAGCGAAGCGTCTGCAGAAAGTAGATCATGTGAAACTGTCATGTCTTTATTTAGCATTCCTAAAAATACAGCCCTGGACCATTTGTGCTGCTGGTGAGGAATCAGATCACTCAGTATTTCCTGCCTCTAAAGCCCAGCGTCCAGTCCAGCACCCCTCTGCCCCAACAAGCCTCCCACTGACTCCCCCATCTGTTTGGCACGGCAGCTGTACCCCCCTCTCCTCCCTCACTGAGCCAACAGGACTGCAGCTTACTACAGTACATCCGTCCCGTCACGCAATGTCCTGCTCATCTGGTGATGCACTGTTCGCGCTACCTGTTCTCCGGCCTAGATGTGTGGTTCTGAGGTTCTGAGGTCAATATAGAGTTCATAAATGTACAAACAAAGCCATAGGCTGTTGCTACATGGTCAGTAGGGTAAAACTGTTACTGCTAGGTGGTTGGTATGGTGTTGCCACCTGGTTGCTATGGCATTCCTGGTGGTTGCTATGGTCTTGCTATGGTTTTGTCATATTACTAGGTGGTTGCTATAGTGTTGCTATGAAGTCATTTGATGGTTTTTATGGTGTCGCTATGATGATGCTAGGTGGTTGCTATAATATCACTAGAGGTTACTATGTTATTACAATAGTGTTACAATGGTGTTGCGTAGCGATTGCTACAGTATCACAAGTGGTTGCCATGTTATTGCTAGGTGGGTGCTATGATCTTGCTATGGTTTTGTCATGACATTGCTAGGTGGTTGCTATGGTGTTGCCACATGGTTGGTATGGCATTCCTGGTGGCTGCCATGGTCTTACTATGGTTTTCTCATGACATTGCTAGGTGGTTGCAGTGGCGTTGCCACATGGTTGCTATGGCATTCCTGGTGGTTGCTATGGTCTTGCTATGATGTGATCATGACATTGCTAGGCTGGTTGCTCTAGTGTTGCAATGAAGTCATTTGATGGTTGCTATAGTGTCGCTATGGTGATGCTAAGTGGTTGCTATAGTATCACAAGTGGTTGTGATATGTTATTGCTAGGTGGTTGCAACAGTGTTACTAGGTAGGTGCTATGGTATCCCAGGTGGTTGCTTTGGTGTTGTTAAGTTTGTGCTATGGAGTTATGTAGTGGTTGCTATTGTGTTGCTAGGTAGTTGCCATAGTATAACAGGTGGTTACAATGGTATTGCTAAGAAGAGCGATGACATATGTCAACATGTCTGAAGCCCCTCCTCCCTTATCTAACATCGGTGTCTACGACAAGCCTGAGCAACCCTCCACCACCCCGTCTGTGCAGCCCTCTACCACCCAGGCACCATCCGGGCCAGACGCTCCACCTTTCTTAGTCTTATTTTAAGCTGAAGGCCTGGCCCAAAAAAGCAATGTGGTTGCTATGGTGTTGCAAGGTGGTCACTATGATACTCCAGATGGCTGCTATAGCGTTTGCTAGATTTTGCTGGGGGGGTTTACTATAGTATTTCTGATGGATACTATGTTATCTCATGTCTTTGCTATGGTGTTTCAGGTGGTTTGCTGTACGCAAAACGCTGCTTTGCCAGGAAAGACCGGACTGTCTGAGGCGGCCTCTTTCTCCCCTTTCTCTAAAACCTTCTCCAGGATATGGCTCATCACATCTGCTCTTTTTATGAGCCTTTCAATGCAAGACAGCAGCAGACAGGGAGCTATGGGGTGAAATTGACTCCACACGTCCAGATCAATACAGCTGTAAACAGACCAGGAACCCAATGACCCACTGTTCCACTTGAGGCACGTATGGCCTACCCTCTACGCATAAACACACACTTCCACAAGGCAGAAGACAAACTAGACAAAAAAGAATAACGTAAACACTCCTCACATCGGTATTCGCTTCTCTGTTCAGTGTTGATGGCTGATTTCGGTTCATTTGCGCTAGCACTGTTAACTACCTACTGGATATTTTTAAACTGCAGCAAGAAGCACACCTGAAATGACGGTGTATTATAAAATGGTCTACCTCTTTCCATGGTGTGCAGTCAGCTAGCTGAAGAGATTATAGCCAGTCAGCTGGGTTAGCTTTTAGCATAGCAAGTGCTCACTTAAGCTGCTTCCTTGGGACGCTGCCCCTTCGCTTCCTCCTGTTGACCCTTTTCCCTTCTCCGGTTGACCTAGTGTTTGCCTTTTAGGCTTTTTTTTCTTTTTAGCCCGGACCCCCCCAGGAGAGTGGCTATACCTGTGGTGGAGCTTCCTCTGGTCGACCCCATTGAGCCGAGCGGTAACTTTTAGTATTTCCATCAATGATGGCAAGTCGTTCCGGCCCAGATGAAGATACTACCACCACCATGTTTCACAGACGGGATAAAGTTTTGATGCTGGAATGCTGTGTTGTCCTTTCTCCAAACAGCTCAGACAGCACTGGGAGAAGATCGGAAGGCTGAGAGATTGGCTTATAGACACCGCGAACTACAGGATAATCTGGGAAGATATCCTTTAAGATCACCCTAATATCGGGAGACCGTTTGCGATTGACAGGAGGTTCAAATCGGCCTCAAAATCAGCCTGGTTATCCTGTAGTGGGGGGCAGGCATTAGGCAGGGGGCGTCTACAATTTGCATGATTACACATATTCATAAATGGTCACATTCTTAATAAACATCAAGATGTAGGGATGCCCCGGTTTCTGGCTTGTCCAGTGTTTCTTTCAAAAACAGGAATTAAAAAGGAGTCTCCACTCTTTTTTTTACTGGGTTTGGGAAACATTGGTGTGAAGATTTGACTGCATTCAGCCTCACGAGAGCATTAGTGAGGTGTGGTACTAATGCTGGACGGTTAGTTCATCTCCAAGGGTATTGGATGAAGCTCAATCATTCCAGGGAAGGCAGTTCCACTGTTCCAAAACCCAACGCTTGGAGCTTTATACCCTTCTAGCTGATGTTTGGCTTTGGGCATGGTGACCTTAGAGTAGTGGGTGCACGGTACCTAACGTGAAGGAGTGTCCACAAAACTGAATACCAAAACAAATCAAATTACGCATGGCTGAATCCTATGGTGGCCTTTTTAAATCACCTCATCAATCAGAATCGAACTGGGACACGTTTCATTTGCAATGAATTTGAAACATATCCCTGAAGTGAAAGATGACTCATGACTGAATGCAGGAGCTTGTAAACTGTAACTGTAGATCGCTGCCATTCCCCCGGTCGCAGGGCCTGCTGCGAAGATTAGCCTTGTCCAGCATGATCTACTGCCAATGGTTTCAGGGTTTATCGCTGGGCTGCCTGTGGGCTTATGTAGCGGCCCGTCCTTAACAAGCCACAATTCACTGTCCTCTGTCACATGACCCATGCAAAAGATCAATCACGGCAATGGTGAGCGAAGCCGAAAGCTCTGGGACCACAACGTCATGCATAAACCAGTGGGGCGACTCGACCACCGGAGTCAATAATAATTCAAGCTGTGAATCCCAGAGAGGAACACATCACACCCAACCAATACAAAAACAGCTGACCAATCAAGACGTGTAGCCAGAAAGGTAAATCATACCTGCCACAAGCATCATCACTACATACAAACAAGAAGCTACAGAGGTCGACTAGAGCTCAGGTCTTCAGGAGGTCTGTTGAACGGCAAAACCCATGCCTCCTCCGTCGGTCTGACCTTTAAAGCTACAATAGGACAGAGCGTTTCTGTTGGTGGTCTATGGACCACCAACCCTGGTCCCCAGAAATCTGGGAGAAACTGGGAGAACGTCAACTATTCAATTTCACTCCACCGTAAACCTGAAGAAAGCTTAGCATTGGACGTTCCCTTAGGAGCAATCGGAGCTTCATTGTGACTGTAAACGTAACTCCAGAGGATTCGGGGCGGGATCAATGTCTGGCACGGTCTGGGAGAACGGGGCCTCTCCCTGGGCGAGGCCATGCTGGACTTTCCCTGACTGGATCGATCAGTGGTTGTAGTGAGAGGGGTAGGCTTTCACTCTCCATCACAGCCCGACAGCTCTAGTAATAATAGAGCAGCCCCAGCACTGCAAGGATGGCTAGAGGACAACGCTGGACAGCTTGCCCAGTCTCTACATCTGCAGTTTTCCCTTCAACCCAAACATGCAGCTGCAGTTGAACTTCAGTTCCCAGAATCCAGTTTCCAGTCCTGGGTCATCTACTCATGTCTCCTCCATCAGTCTGACCTTTGAAGCTTGAGTAGGGTAGAATGTTTCTCACTTTGGCCTAGAGCAGTGGTCCCCAACCCTGGTCTGGAAGGGACCTCCTGCCCTGAAACCGCTGGCTTGGCGGGTTTAGAAATGGCCAACTGTGGCCAACGCCTTCCGCAAATCCCACCACAAATGTTCTATGGGGTTCAAGTCAGGCGACTGTGACGGCCATTCCAGAATCTTCCAGGACTTCTTCTGAAACCGAGCCTTGGTGGACTTCAAGATAAGTTTTCCTCCTGTCGGGAAAACTGTGCAAATTGTGCGTCAGATGTTCCACCAAGCTTTTAAAAAATACCTGAAAGTCAAGGACAATGATAGGAGCTTGCGTAACACACCTCGCAAACCAGCTCAGCTCCAATGGCTATTCCCACTGCACCCATCAGCATTTGTAAAGACCTGCTTCCTGTTTTGCTGGGCGCTGCTGAGGTCAGTTTTGTTTACAGCCCACTCTGTGCTCCTGGACAAGGTCCAACCCTGCCCTAAACTCTGGGAATCGTACAACCCCACTGTAAGGCTACGTAATTAGAAGGACTGAGAGAGAGAGAACGAGCGCGAGAGAAGGGAGAGTAAGCGAGTGCCTGAGAGAGGGAGTGATAAAAGGCAGTCAGAGACATGATGTCGGTGCACCACTACACCGCTGACTCAGCACTTTTAGGCTTCTCCTACGTTTGCTCTCCCGCTTTCTGCAGCTCTCTCTCTCTCACATACACACACACACACACACACACACACATACATTTTCAGCTCAGTGGAGTGTCAAAATAGAGGATAATCTATTTGGCAGCCTCCCCCCATCTACCGCACCATGGCCGGCTATGAAGGACATCTTCCCCGTACGAGGCCAACGTGGTACTCACCAATGTGGTACAGTCCAATCCAATCCGTGGCGTCCACCTCCTCCTTGATGTCCCAGGAGATGACGAGATTCTGCCCTCGGCCCAGAGTGAACTGGTACGTGGAGGCGGTCAGCGAGGAGCGGCTGTCGGACGTGACAAGGTCCGTGTCGCTGTTGGCCCGCTGCAGGCCAATCGGTTCTGGTGCGCCCCCTCGGGAAGCCCCCGTGCTGCTTCCGGCGCCCTGCGCCGACAAGCTGCGGAGGTTCTCCGGTCCCAGCGTGTACCGCATGTGTGGACTGCGTCTCCGCACCACCAGGAGGTGCTCCCGGGCCGTGGTCGTGGTGCCGGTGGCCATGGTGACGTGAGGGGAGGGGTGGGGGTGGGTGTGGTGAGGGGAGGGGCTGGGGTGGTGAGGAGGGGGAGGGTGGGGGCGGGTGCGGGGAGGGAGGACGGCTGTGGCCAGAGAGGGGCGAATGGTGGAGGCCGGGCGTACAGGGGGTAAAGAAATGAAGGCCAAAAGGCCTAAGTAGGGAACGGGGGAAGGGGGTGGCTTGGGAATTGGGATCCAACAAGTCCTCTAAGCCTGCTCACTCTCCACTATCATCTAAAACTTGACGTTTATGGTCAAGACATGAAACGAAGACCCCAGCCTCTTTGTCAACGTAGCAGTACTTGAGGAAACCTTAAATCTAAGGGTGATGGAAAGGTGTGGCTTACCGGACCCCCATTTGGGGGCCTAAATTGAATGCCTGTCAAAATCGTCCTAGTTCAGCCATAATCAGGAGCTCCACAGGGCCTCAACACCAACAGAGGATGACGAGAAGAACCGGAAGCACATCTGGGCAGAGGTTCTACAGTGTTTATTCCATCAGGTGTTTTGAAGGCAGTGAGGTGATTAGCAATCAGGCAGGTTCACGTATCCACTGAGAGAACAGCCCCTCAACCTGCCTGAGACATGCAGGCTCCTCTGACGGTGGAAGGTCACGAGACCTAGAAAAACAAAAGAGAGAAAGAGGGGACAGTAAGTTCCAGTAAGTTGCTAGGGTGTTGCTAAGGTGTAAGGCACTTCCAGTGGCATCACAGGTGGTTGGTTCAGTGTTCCTAAGTGGTTGCTAGGTGGTTGTTGGTAAGATGTTGCTAGGTGGTTGCTTTGGTGTTTCTAAGTGGTTGCTAGATGGTTGTAATAGCGTTGCTTGGTCGTTGGTAAGGTGTTGCTAGGTGGCTGCTAGGTGGTTGCTTTGGTGTTCCTAAGTGGTTGCTAGGTGGTTGTAATAGTGTTGCTTGGTCATTGGTAAGGTGTTGCTAAGTGGCTGCTAGGTGGTTGTAATAGTGTTGCTTGGTGGTTGATATGGAACTATTTAGTAGTTGCTAGGTGGTTGAGTAGATGGAACTGGTCTCTGAACTCTGCATCGGCAGATATACTATGTGTCCAAAT
This sequence comes from Salminus brasiliensis, assembly GCF_030463535.1. Classification (NCBI taxonomy): domain Eukaryota; kingdom Metazoa; phylum Chordata; class Actinopteri; order Characiformes; family Bryconidae; genus Salminus; species Salminus brasiliensis. The sequence continues at coordinate 2,932,067 of NC_132892.1, read as the reverse complement.
GTTTGTGGACACCTCTATTAATGAATGCATTCAGCTATTAATTTACATTGTACCCATTGGTGACACAGGTGTGCAAGTGCACACACACAGCTTGTCTAGTCCCTTCTTCTTTCCTGGACAGTAGAAACAGTTACTCCAACAAAAGCAGGATCACCTCTCTCAGGAAGAAACTATGAACAAGCAGGTGTCCCAATACTTCTGTCCTTTACTACATCCCAATACTAGCATTACCCTCCAACAGTGCAGGCATTACCCTTTGCATGATGCACAGGCCCCACCCACAGAATCCCTTCTACACCCTAATCTCCACATCTACACGTCTACATCAACCCTGTTTCTGTTTTCCCTGCATCTCACTCCACCCACCTTCTCGCTCTCTCTCTCTCTCTCAGGCCTGCTTTCTAAAAGCGTTGATAAGCATGTGTCCCCTCAGAGGCTCCTAAATTAGCTCCCTCTGTCAGAGCTGTCGGCACAGGCTTTTGGGGAGGACTATGAGAAGCAGCACAGCGCAATCCACTCGACATTCCTCATACCCCTCGGCCCCCAGCATGCCCTGGCTGCCGACCAAACGCACAGCCTTTCCGGCCAAGGCGGAGATCTATACACGGCTGCCAAGAGCGCTCCCTTGACCGTTCGGTTGTATTGTATTTTGTGAAAGTGCGCTGATATGAATAGTCTTGTAAATTAAGGCTGGCAAAATACCTCGATCGTGACTGTCAATACTGATGCGATGTCACTTCCTGCACTTTAAAATGAGCTGTATTTAACTGAAGGACCTTTCTGGCGATGCCTCATGACACTGTTCCAATTGTGTGGCCACTAAGAAGGAGCCACCCTACCTCTGTTGCTGCCTAGGCTAGGTGTGTTAGAGCAGGAAACTAAAACCACTGACCTAGAGGATACCTAAACCACCAAGGCCAGCTCCATCGCACCAGCTAACAGACGCCTGTGCCCAGATCTACCCACCCAGAGAGAGGACGGCCAATTGTGCTCTCTCAGACTCCGGCTGCTGATAGCGGCAAGTCGGCATGGCTCGGGAATCAAACTTGCGACTCCCAAATCGCAACTTAGCCACTCAGAGCCCTCATAGTCGCTGCAGTTCTATGACTATGAGATCTGAGATTCAGCTAGAGACTTGCAGGAGCTGTGACGCCAGGCCTCTGTTTCAAAAATATCCAAGATATTATCCAAAATATCCTTAGTTATGAAAGCCATTGTGCGTATGGCAGCACATGCACTTGCATGCATCAAGAAGGGCTTCGGAGAATTACTCTCCCATAGCAGCAACAGTCAGCGCTCGCAAGGTCTCCTGTGGTCTTTCCCTGGCTGTAAACATATCTATGTTATCTATCCCTGATTCCCAAAAGTACATGGAACGAACTCAATATGGCCACACTACCAGCTTTATTCTTCATGCTAGGCACGGAGCCAAGCGAAGATTTCAGCATGGACATGATCCGTGAGGCGTGATGGAGAGCAGACGGCACGGCCGCAATTACGTAACCTTACGAGATCAGCAGGGGGCAAGGGAAAGAAAGGAAGCGAGGAGAGAGTGAACGGCAGTTAAGCTTGATTTGATTCAACTGAGCAGGTATTAAAACGTCCCCGACACACAGAAGGCCTAAAAGGACCTCTGGACCTTTCTGAACGTCCTAAAGCTTCAACCACCTCTAGGTAACATCTCGTTGTTCTTGAATCAGGCCATCATCAGGACGCACCAAGTGGCAGTCCTACTTCAACCAGAGGCAGCGATAAAGAGAAGGAGACGGAAATCAGAAAGCGGGTACCAGCCGGTTGAGCAGGAGCTGAGAAGGTCCCCCCTGGGAGTGCTAGTGCTGGAGCTTACGCAACTGCCACGCTGCTTTCTGTTCTTTCTCTCCCACACACAGCAGATCTGCACCGTCTCAGACGCTGACACACAAAGAGTTCTGGGAAGGACCTTCTTGCAGAGATAGGGAAGGTGAAATTTCGGGGGGGAAAAATACGATTCCCTGGACCTTCAAAGTCCGGAAGTCTTATCTCCAGCTTCGGTATTCAAGGTCTGAAATGCAGGACAGTTTGGTGAGATCACTGCTCACCCCGGTCAGGTGTGTTTGAACAAGGGAATTACCAAACCAGTGTCAGAGTTTTAGCAGGAAGTACTGGAGCAGATATCTAATCCGATCTGATCCATGATTGGATGTGATGTGATGTTAGTGCTGCGTTTCTCTTCCTGTGGGGCAGTTTTTGAGTAGTGGGAGTACGATGGTCTACTTTCAGACACATCTTCTTAAGTGCTTCTATTTAAAAAAGCTTGGTAGCTTGATGAACGATCAGATCAGGTATCTGACAAAAGAGGCATGCAAAGCTCTATGTAGAGGAGAATGAAGAGGAATGTGAGATGAAAGCCTGAGAACTTGTCAAAATCATCAACAGCACAGCACGATCCTGCAATGAACGGTGGCAATCAGGAAACGGTCAGTAGACCTGGCTCCTAGACCTGGCATTTAACGAGTGTAAGAAAGGTGAAGACATCATGGTTTCCCTGAAATGTCAAGATTCTGGATGTGGTTCTGGCATGCCTTATGTTTAGTAGCTTAATATGGATAGTCTCTAATCTTCAAAAGAACAAACCGGGAAGATACGATTTTAAAGTAACAGAAGAACTAGACTTGGCAACAAAACTGGCAACAACAAAGCAGTCATACAATAAACAATGCCTCAGTAATGGTGTATTAGGAGTGTCTGATCTTGTACCACTCAGACTTCCACTCAGACTTGGTCTATACTAATCTTTTAGCAAAATGTTAACACTGTCCGGCTTAAGAACAGTTCTAAAGAACTCAGGCGTTGAGAAGACTACTATGGTCATGGCCCCCAATCCGATCAGAGTATGTTAATGCTGAGTAGCAGACAATGCAGATCTGATCAGAGTACTTTAATGCTGAGTATTGGCCAATGCCAATCCAAGTCGAGTACCTTAATGCTAAGTATCAGCCAATACCGGTCCGATCCAAGTAACTTAATGCTGAGTATCGGACATTGCAGAACTTATGAGTACCCTAATGAGTAGCAGACAATGCAGATCTGATCAGAGTACCTTAATGATGAGTATTGGTAGATACCAATCTAATCAGAATATCTTAATGCTGAGAATTAGCCAATAGCAATCCGATCCAAGTACTTTAATGCTGAGTATCAAGACAATACTGAAGTAATAAGCGCACCTCAGTGCTGAGCATCAGCCCATACCAATCCAGGTACCTTAATGCAGAGTCTCAGACAAACCAATCCAATCCAAGTCTCTTAATGCTGAGTATTGACCAATACCATTCCAATCAAAGTACCTTAACACCAAATACTGATTACCTCAATGCTGAGTATCTTAATGCCTATATCAATCCGATCCAAGGACCTCAATGCCGAGCATCAGACGGTTCACCACTGGTCAAAACTACCTACACTGGCTTAATATGTTAAAACAGGCTGAATGGCCCAACCCACCAATCCAGCAGCTGAGCTGAGGTGCATTTAATTAAATGCATATTTAACGGACGTGTGTGTGTGTGCAAAATCACTGATACAGCACAAACACACACACACACACTAGAGAAAGTGTCCGTGGCTGATCCCTGGTCTCGGATTAGAGGGAGAATGGGCGGATTTAGCGGCCACCGAAAGCTTTCATTAATCCCTGTATTACCACCCCACTCTCTCGGCTGATTTCATCTGCCCTGCCTAAACACACACACACACACACACACACACACACGCACCAATACACACAGTTCACCTACGTCTTCCTTGTTTACATTTCCTCATATTCATTACACTTCGTGCCGGCCTTGGTGCCTTCCTGCTGGCTCTTAACAGATAAGAATTCCACTGGACCTTTGCTTCTACTGGCTCTACTATACACACAGAATCCCATCTCATTTATGCAGACTAGCAAATCTGCAATAAGTATTACTTCAGGCAGTGTTCATTTGACAAAAGAAAATATAGATGTTTTTAAACCTAAATTCCATTTTTATTTTCTTGTTTTCATCTGTGCATTTTTTATTTATTTTTTTTCCTGGTTTTTACTGAACATTTTACCGAAATCAATTTCAGTAACAGCAAGAAAAGTATCTTTATTCTGATACTTAAAACCCAGAATTTCTTCACAGGGGGCCCTCATAGTTTCGGTGCTTCTCATTGAATGAGTGAAAACCAGATGATACTGAGCCATACTTGCATTAAGGTACTCTGGTTGGATCAGTATTGGCGGATACTCTTTATTAAGATACTTGGATTGGAATATTATTAAGGTACTCAGATCAGATCTGTATCTTCTGATACTCAGCACTAAGGTACTCAGATCGGATCTGTATCTTCTGATACTCAGCACTAAGGTACTCAGATCAGATCTGTATATTCTGATACTCAGCACTAAGGTACTCAGATCAGATCTGTATCTTCTGATACTCAGCACTAAGGTACTCAGATCGGATCTGTATCTTCTGATACTCAGCACTAAGGTACTCAGATCAGATCTGTATATTCTGATACTCAGCACTAAGGTACTCAGATCGGATCTGTATATTCTGATACTCAGCACTAAGGTACTCAGATCAGATCTGTATATTCTGATACTCAGCACTAAGGTACTCAGATCGGATCTGTATATTCTGATACTCAGCACTAAGGTACTCAGCTCAGATCTGTATATTCTGATACTCAGCACTAAGGTACTCAGATCAGATCTGTATCTTCTGATACTCAGCACTAAGGTACTCAGATCAGATCTGTATATTCTGATACTCAGCACTAAGGTACTCAGATCAGATCTGTATCTTCTGATACTCAGCACTAAGGTACTCAGATCAGATTGGTATTGGCTGATATTCAGTATTAAGGTACTCTGATTGAACTGGTTTTGGTCAATACTCAGCATTAAAGGACTTTGATTGAATTGGTGTTGGCTGATACTCAGCATTAAGATACTCAAATCAGATCTGTATCTTCTGATATCCAGCATTAATGTATTCAGATCAGATTGGTATGGGCTGATACTCAGCATTACAGTCTTTGGATGTCAAAATAACACCCGAGAAAACGTGAAAAGGGTCAGTTTCAGACATTCCGGACCCTTTTTCATCCCAAAGTATATATATATATATATATATATATACACACACACACACACACACACACACACATACACCATACCCTTCAGCCCTACTGCCAACAACAGCAACGAACCCACAGGATTTCCTTCAGGATGGCCGCTCGTCAAATGTATGCTGGCTGGCTGACTGATCCAGGAAAGCTACTCATGGGTCAAATTCACAAACTCAATCACTGCCACAAATGGCATTTGCGCTAATGGGCCTTCTGACAGGAATGGTGAGAACCGTCCATGAGGTCATGCTTCAGACGGAGGGACGTGCCTGTGGATGAAACAAAATCCCACCTCCATTAAAGCAGGGTTGAACTGATGGACATCGGCCAGTGCCTCTTTTCCCCTACCTACTGAGCGCTGACCTGCCACGAACCTAGTCCACAGCCAGCCTTGAGCTTTGTTTACCAGACCTCTTGCCATCAGCCCTCTTTATTCATGTAATCGCTGTCATTAGGACTTACGAATCCCTCACCTGGGAGAGCATGCGTCTGTAGCATTTCCTCAACTAATTAAAAGAAGCAACGAGCGGTATTACAGAATTTCGCTCCTTCATGGTGACTCATCTGGCTTTATACAGCGGAAACAGGATGCTGCCTGGACCCAAGACTATCGGACAGGAAAGCCTAACTTGTGCCGTTTTCCAAGCTAGGGACTTGCTTACGTTACGCTTATTAAGTTAAAGGAAGACACATTAGTCAGCATCAGGATCACAGTGTTTTTCTAGACCTACGAAGACGTCTGCATCAAGACCTAGGGCCTGTAGTTTTCAAGAAATTGGTCCTACCTGATCAAAAAGTCTCAGATACTTTTGGACATATTTTTGGAAATAGGATAAAAAAAAAAATATATAATAATAATAATAATTACTGTTATTAATTAATAAATATTGTTATTATACCTATACACTTCTTCTCTTCGTATATCCCAGCGTAGAAATCTGGAGTCCGAGCACATGGTCAGCCGTGCTACAGCACCCAGGGAGTGTTGCTCAAGCTTTGAAACCTACAACCCTGCTCAAATGCCCAACGGTGGCAGCTTAGCGGACCCAGGTATTGCACCCACAGCCCTGCTCAAGGCTCAACAGGGGAGCTTAGCAGACCTGGGCATTGAACCCACAACCCTACACAAGGGCCCAGCAGTGGCAGCCCACAGCCCTGCTCAAGGCCCCAACAGTGACAGCCCACATCTCTGCTCAAGGCCCCAACAGTGACAGCCCACATCTCTGCTCCAGGCCCCAACAGTGACAGCCCACAGCCCTGCTCAAGGCCCCAACAGTGACAGCCCACATCTCTGCTCAAGGCCCCAACAGTGACAGCCCACATCTCTGCTCAAGGCCCCAACAGTGACAGCCCACAACCCTGCTCAAGGCCCCAACAGTGACAGCCCACATCTCTGCTCAAGGCCCCAACAGTGACAGCCCACAACCCTGCTCAAGGCCCCAACAGTGACAGCCCACATTTCTGCTCAAGGCCCCAACAGTGACAGCCCACATCTTTGCTCCAGGCCCCAACAGGGGCAGCTTACCAGACCTGGGCATTGAACCCACAACCCTACACAAGGGCCCAGCAGTTTCATTTTTACAGATGTTTTCAGGCACCTGGTTCAAATCGTATATATATATCTCATCAGGCCAATGCATTATAAAAGTTCAGGCTTCAATGTAACAGGATTAGCCTCATACATAATCCTGTTAGCGCATTTAGCATGGATGCACTGATAGTCAAGTAGCTAATGTGCAGCATCATCATCCAACACTTAGTACACATAATCGACACACTTAAAGACATTAAAATATGATTTTAAACCATAAATAAAATTAAATATCAAATCCATACAATGAAAACTTTGGATGCATCACCTCTGGTTCCTGCTTCGTACATAGGCTAATATTCTGGGTTCTAAACTGAATTCGACCAATAGCCAACGAGATAGAGGCGTATTGCTGCCTCCTCCCTGGGCTAGCCCGCTCGTGGCGCCATCCCAATCCCTGTAGCTGTCGCTCTGCCAGGAACTGTCAGCTCACCTAAGACCCATTAGCTAATGATCTTACATCCTGTCCTCCCCCCTTTAGCACTTCCTCCTGAAGACGTTCAGCCGGTGAACGACTGACTCAGCTCACCCCTCCCCCGTCTGAGACAGCGTGGCCCAATCCCAGCTAATGCCTCCTCTGAGAGACCTTATACCTCCTCCCGAGAGCACCGGAGGCCCAGCGCTAACATGGGCGGACGCTAACACAGCGCTAATGAGATGCTAGCAAGCTATGTATGTGGTGAAAATTTACTCTGTATATTGCTGGACTGTCACTGGCCCGTGAGCTTCGAGGGGGTCCGAATTAAATGGTAGCACTGCATTTTTTAGAACATCCGGCAAAATCAAAACAACTGGAAACAGACCAATTCCAAAACCCCCAAACTGTTACATCACAGTCCTGGCTCCTTATATTGACACCCTCCTGATGCTGGAGAGCAGTGTATCACCCCCCTCTACCTACTACCTCTGCTGAGCACAGGCAAGTGGAGCATCCCGAAGCGTCCCCGAAGCATCCCAGAAGCATACCTGAAGCGTCCCAGAAGCATACCTGAAGCGTCCCAAAATTTTTGGGAAGCCTTGCCAATAGGCCTAAGCGCAACAGCTAACACCTCCAGCTCCTTGTAATCAAGCATCACGCTCCTCAGTCTGCTCCAGCTCCGTATCTAACCGCAGTCTATTTATACACTGTCAAGGGTCGCGCTATTTATAACCCAGCCAACTCATCTCCGCTCAGTACCCCAAGCACTGACCCATATCTGAGGCCTGTCTGGAGCTCGGAAGCAAATATTAGGCTAAGGCGGTAAGTGTTACAGTACATGTACTTGTCCTGAATCGTCACAGTACGGGCTGGGTCATGGGTCGGTGCTTCTAGTCCCATGGAGAACTTCCCGGAAGCCGTAGCTTGTAGGTATGTGAGAAGGTTGATGAACGTACCACGAGTTCCATGTGGAAAGCGGTCCGCTGGACGTCTAGCGCTGAACCGTGCTTGAAGCTTCTGTTAATCCCCTCTGGTAATTGCCCAGTATGACCCACACAGTGAGGCCAAAAACACTGACTGGACTGAGAACTGTCCACCAACCAGAAATATCCTGTGGGCGGCGTCCCGTGGGCAGCGTCCTGTGGGCAGCGTCCTGTGGGCGGCACTGATGAAGGACTAGGGGATGACCAACGCCTGGCTTTACCTTTATCTACAAGGTGGACCCACTAGGCAGGAGTGTCTAATAGACAGTGGACAGTGAGTGGACAGACACAGTGTTTAAGCACTCCAGCAGCACTGCTGCGTCTGGTCCACTCGTACCACCAGCAGCACAACACACACACTACCAACACACCGCCTCCACCACTAGGTCAGTCAGTGTCACTATAGTACAGAGAATGACCCTCCACCCAAGTCCAGCTCTGTGGTGGTCAGTCCTGTGAGGTCCTGGCCATTGAAGAACAGGATGGGACACGGATGGAAATCAAGCTGGAAAAAACGAGTTTGCGAGCTGAGTCAAGCCGTGCTGCCGGACAGGGCCGGTGACAGAGGCTGACTCCTAGGCTTGATTAAAGAGGAGGACATCTGGACTCTGGGGTCTATTTCGGGTTGTGTGTTAAGAGAGTGTTATGGGTGTTTTGGGGGCGGGTGAGCATTCCTGACCTCCTCCACTTCCCTCAGCGCATTACTCATGCACAAAACACGTCCTGTCCAGGACCCACCAACCCAGGCCTTGACCTTTTCCTGTGCACACAAACACACAAACACAAACAGACACACACACACACACACACACACACACATACACATACACACACACACACACACACACACAGGCAGCTCCAGCGACACAGGAACACATTTTCTTCCGTGCTTTAAAATACTTCAGCCAACGCGAGCGCAGGACCATGCAGGTGCGGTCAAGCCCGCCGAGCTGCTGACCGGCAGAGACATCTGTGACTCACACAAGGGAAGAAAACTCGTGAAGTCATCCGCCGTTTATTGGTCCTGACCTCACCAACGGTCACTGAGGGGACAGTTCTGGCCATTTTTTAGCACAGGACAAAAGACGGCTGTAGCTATATCACTGCATACCAGGTGTTTTCTATGATGTTGCTAGCTGGTTGCAAGGCGGTTGCTATGGTATCCCAGGTGATTGGTAGTGTGTTGCTAGGTGGTTGCAATGACATTTCTTAGTGGCAGCTAGGGTGTTGCTAGGCAGGTGCTATGGTATCCCAGGAGGTTACTATTGTGTTGCTAAGTGGTTGCTAAGGTGTTGCTAGGTGGTTGATCTGGTCTTGCTTAGTTATCACTATGGTGTTGCTAGGTGGTTGATATGGTATCCCAGGAGGTTGCTATTGTGTTGCTAAGTGGTCACTGGGGTTTCCAGACAGGTGCTATGGTATCTCAGGAGTTTGCTATTGTGTTGATAAGTGGCTGCTATGGTATCCCAGGTGGTTGCTATGGTTTTGCTTAGTGGTCGATATGGTGTTGCTAGGCAGATGCTATGGTTTCCCAGGAGGTTGTTCCAAAGTACTTTCTAAAGTGTTGCTAGGTGGCTGCTATGGTATCCCAGGTAATCGCTATAAGGTAGTTGCTTGGTGGTCGCTTGTTGTTGTTGATAGGGGCATACTATCATATCACAGGTGGTTGCTATGGCTATGTGTTGTTTAGTGGCAGCTAGGGTGTTGCTTGGCAGGTGCTATGGTATCCTAAAAGGTTTGCTATGGTGTTGTTAAGTGGTTTCTAAGGTGTTGCTCAGTGGCTGCATTGCTAGGTGGCTGCTATGGCGTTGCTCAGTGGTTGCTATTGTTTTGCTGAGGGATTTCAAGGTGGTTGCTATGGTGTTGCTTTGAAGCGTACAATTATAAAACCATGATTGTACGTTAGGGCTGGGTAGCATGAAGGTATTTATTAGTATTGTGGATATTATCGGTGCCTCCTGATCATCGGGGCCTCCTCGATGCAAAGTTTCACACTGGAAATATTTTTGCTTGAGACGTCGCTAACGCAAATTGCTGCAAATCCTATTGAAGTGAGTGTAATTTCACGTTTTAATGAGATCAATTAACAAAAAACGTGTTATTATGTAATCAAATCTTTATCATTTTTGGGATTAGGAGTGTGTCCCTGTTTAAATTCAATATATTCATTAAAAACTAAGAAAAAAATATGGACGATTTGTGTGCCCCAGTTTGACTTACCACCCCGTCACAGGAACTTGTTTTGTCTGCAAATAAACACACTGTTGCTTTAAATGGCAGCACAAAGAGGAAGTCACGTCATATGTGCCTTTGTATCAGCCAGGAACAAAAAAAGGCAACTTCCGATGGTCTCCTACATTGTTCATTTGTTGCTTTTCCATATGTTAGACAGGGTCCGGCAAGCTCGGCCCTACCACCCCGTCACGCAAAATACAGAGGGGAGAAATTGTTTGTTATTACAACTTTACACTATTAATGCAAAGAAAATGATATTTTCAATTGATTAAAATATGTGTGCTAGGTCAGGGACTTGACCACACAAAGGACTTCAGCTATTCTGGGATGGAATTTACCACCCTGTTACGTTTGATTATGTCTTAATAACAAAGAGATTTGGGTTGTTTTGTTGTGAAACACGCGGGACCAGACCAGAACTGCTGTAGCGAAAGCGCAGGGGTCCAACAGCTGCTTAATTATCTGTGGCAAAGGCAGGCAACCAGTACTCAGCGAGACCACGCTTAACAGGGTCAGTGGGTCAGCAGCAGTACAGTGCAGAATGGCTCCAGGCCTCGTCTGCTCGCTTGCTCGCTCCACCAGACTGCCAGTCTAGGATAGCACTGGATGGAAAGCATTTGGACGAACACTTGCTCTGGTGGTGGATATCTGGGAATGATCTGGACGGTACCACTGAGACGCTCATTATGGTCTGTCCATTAGCTGCACAGCAGGCAATGGCAAATGCACTGAACACAAGCGACTCGTGTTCTTCAACAATGAGGATCTCACACGTCCACTGAAGTCCACTGGGTCAAGTGTCTCAGTCAAGGCAACGGCACAGTGTTTTCAGTCAGAAAGAATGAACTCATTTAAGCCCTTCAGCGCTGGGCTTTTTTTCTGGGCTGCAAATGATTCAGTTGCTTCTATAAATGATTCAGTATCTACTGTAAATGATTTAGGTACTACTATAAATGATTCAGTAACAAATGGTAATTATTTAATACCTTCAATAAATGATTCAGTATCAACTGTTAATTATTTATTGCCTACTATAAATGTTTCAATAACTGATGTAAATGATTCAGGTACTACTATAAACAAATCAGTGACTGCTGTAAATGATTCAGGTACTACTATAAACAAATCAGTAACTGCTGTAAATGATTCAGGTACTACTATAAACAAATCAGTGACTGCTGTAAATGATTCAGGTACTACTATAAATGATTCAGGTACTACTATAAATGATTCAGTAATTTCAGTAAATGATTTAGGTACTACTATTAATATTTCAGCAACTGCTGTAAATGATTCAGTAACTGCTGTAAATGATTCAGGTACTACTATAAATGATTTAGGTACTACTATAAATGATTCAGTAAATGCTGTAAATGATTCAGGTACTACTATAAATGATTCAGTAACAAATTGTAATTATTAAATACCTTCAATAAAGGATTCAGTATCTACTGTAAAGGATTTAGGTACTACTATAAACGATTCAGTAACTGCTGTAAATGATTCAGTATCTTCTGTAAAGGATTTAGGTACTACTAAAAATGATTCAGTAACTGCTGTAAATGATTCAGGTACTACTATAAATGATTTAGGTACTACTATAAATGATTAAGTAACTGCTGTAAATGATTCAAGTACTACTATAAATGATTCAGTAACAAATTGTAATTATTAAATACCTTTAATAAATGATTCAGTATCTACTGTAAATGATTCAGGTACTACTACAAACAATTCAGTAACTGCCATAAATGATTCCGTAAGTGCTGTAAATGATTCAGTAACTACTGTAAATAAAAGTTGCGCAACTCCGACTGGCACACCAGAGAACTGAGGCTCGACTCAGATTTGCACCCTGAAATATTAGAACTTGGACTCAACCACCAGAGAATTTAAAACTCAGCACTGACTCACACCCCAAAAAACTGACTCAGAATTGCACCACAGAGGCTCAAAACGTCTTGCGTCCCTCAGACTCGGGCTTGGCTCAGACTCGCACCCCAGAGAACTGATATTCGACTCAGACTCAGCCTGGGCCATGAATCCCAGTGAATCAACTCACACCTCAGAGCCTCATCACATCGACTCAGAACTACATCCCAGAGAAATGACTCGCCCTAGACTCTTTTGAGCGTCTCGAGGATGTAAACGCTGGTAAAGCATCTAAACGTAAATTCGTGTTTTTAGGATTCACTTTTTTTTTATGATGCCTTTGGAGGTCAACATTACATATACGCCGAATCGGCCTAAAGCAGTGTAGCGCCACCTTTGGCAGGTGGACATGAAGAAAAATGTCAAATACATGACATCACAAACTGACGATAGAGGCCAATCAAAGATCAGGGGTGCGTCCCAACTGTGTACTAATTACTGTGTACTGTGTACTAATTACTAATTACGCTTCTGAGCATGTAGTATCTAATGTAGCTATTTGAGTACACTCAAATATCCGCGATACGAACTCCGCCGACGGTGTCTGAAGAACCTGCAATGACGAATTAACCCGAAACTAACCCGAAAACGGGTTCGCATGTTACTGACTAGTGCACTAACCTGTCGAACCCGCACTAATCAGATTAGCATATAGTCTATTCCTTACAGTACCAGTGTGTAGCAGGCAATTGGGACGCAGCCCAGATTTTTTTAGCCTCCCTAAACCTGCACGAGATTCACAACCGACGCTTTTATGAACCCGTAACCAATAAATACCAATAAAACAAGCTGCACAATCTCAGACTATTCAGTTCGGGAGGAGAATATTAGCAAAAATCTCGGGGTGGCTAAGCTAAGCTAGAGCTAGGGCTAAGCTAGTCTACGGTTCAAGCTAAGCTTGAGGGCTAGGCTAGGCCAGGCTAAGCTACAGTTAGCATAGGGCAAATCTGGAATATGGACAGAGGACGAGTAGATAGGCCATGCCGTAGGCTAGCTGAGGAGAAAGTGCCCACCAGGCGCCTGTCTAGGCCGAGGCCTAGGATCCCCCTTATTTTTACGATTTTTAAGGCCTCACCAAGAGCAATGCATGCATGTGTTTTGTAATTAGCCGTTTAGCTAATCGCTAAGGTTATTCACTGCCCATGCCGTTGTGACAGGCCAATTTCACATCCTGGTCCTCAATTTTCTCCTCACAGATGTTAGCATGTAAACCAGTTAGCTGTAGTTAATCTGGGTTAGCCTGCGCTAATCCTGTTAGCCAGCACTGGGTTGGTTCTGGGACTCGAACCTCCATAACATTGATTCTACTTGAGCCTGTGTGTTAGCGTTAGCCTGCATTAGCCAGAGCTTGGTCAGTCAGTATTAGCTGGATTTAGCACCATCTTAGCGCTGTTGGGATGCGTTATCTCCTTAGCAAGTTCTAACACTATACGGACAGAAGTATTGGGACACCTGCTCTACTGTCCAGGGAAGAAGACGACCTTCTATTAGATTCTAGAGGAGCATTGCTGTGAGGATTTGACTGCATTCAGTGACGAGAGCGTTAGTAAGGGTCAGGATGTTGGACGATGATGATTATTTAGCGCACAGCCATATCAGTGACCATTAGTGACCGTGAGGACTCCAGCACAGCTCTTAATTGCACATAACGATGCAGTTTCCCATCATTCTTTGTGCTCACCGGCAGCACAGTGACCACCTGCTAAGTGCACAATGTAGCTGTTGACACATACAAATTTCGCTCGGTGGTTTTCGCCTCGAAATCTCCTCAGTGGGGACTTCTGTGTTGGCGCTGAAGCCACTGGGCCGAGCCTACACAGCTTTATCATGCACGGCTTCCCGCAAGCCAAACACGACGACTTCCAGAACCAAAGATGGAAGAAAACACTGGACGATCACTGAGCACGCCAAAATTAGCCCACATTAGGCCATGATAAATGATAATATGACAATATGTCCAAATGTATGTGGACACTCTTCAGCTAAGTTGCACCCATTGCTGACACAGATGTGCAAATCCACCCAGTATATAGCTTGTCTAGTCTAGTACTTGTCTAGTACTGCCAGGACATCATGAACCTACTGGCCCCATGCTGCCTAAGGCCAGACGTGGAGGCGCTAGAGCGCTATAGGGGTACAACGCCCTCCAGCATTGAGCTGTGGGGCTCCATCCAGTACTTTTGGGATGAGTTGGGGATGATGATGATGATCATTCAATGCCCCTACCAGTAGATCTAGTGGAAAGCCTTCTTCTTCTTCTTCTTATCTGGACAGTAGACACAGTTACTCCAACAAAAGCAGGATAAACTCTGAACGAGCAGGTGTCCCAATACTTTTGTCACTATACTGCCTCAATGTATCATCCCATGGCCACTCCTTAGTAAAAGAAAAATACCCAAGGTTGTGCTTTTTGGTCCTACTTCTTCTGGTCGGAGTTGAGGAAGGAAGTGTGGACCATAGCACGCTGGTTCCTGCGGTTCAGAGGTCCATGGCTTCATTTGCCACACCCAGTAAAGGCCTTAAAGCCAACAGAAGACCAGTATGAGGTACAGCCTGATGATTGTATATCCCTAAAGAAAAATGACACTGTTCAACTGGCTCATTTTCCACATCCGAGTCTTCTACCCATCTATTTCTGTGGACCAATCAAAGGCGTCCCCTTCTTTTCAACTGTTGTTGAATAATGCAAAACAAAAGAAACCATTAAAGCTGCATATCTACCCCATAAAGGTAGAGGTGCTTGTGACTGGGCACGGCTCCAGAGGGAAGGTGCCACGTTCGGACGTTTCAGCAAATCAGAAATGTGCTGCAAATGGTTCTGCCGTAGAGTGCTGCCGTAGGGGAACCACTTTTGGTTCCTTAAAGACGCATGTTTTTAGGAAATCTGTCAGGGGCAGGAGCACAACAGCAGCGCATTAGAAGTCTCAAAAAGGCCCAATTCTCAAAGCGCTGGCCTATTTAACGAATAGTTCTAAGCCAAAATCATTAAAATCATTAATGAGGTACAAAATCAAACATTTAAAAAAGATACTAAGTCAAAATTCTGAGTTCATTGATCATAACATAAGTCATTATTTTGAGATATTAAGTCAAAATCGACCAAACTCAGTCAGAATTTTGTCAAAATAATATTAATCATTTATCATTATAGTCAAAAAAGTCAAGTTTGAGGCAGTAGGTCTCCATATCAATATCTATATTTACACACTTCATCACAAAAATATAAAATAATAAACTGTTCTGAAACATAAAGTCAGTATTTTTAGTAAATAAGTCATAAATATATTTTTTGAGACTTTCGATGTTCTGAGATTGATGTGATTATTTTGATATAATGTAAAATATTGTGTGAAATTGGGTTATTACTAAGATCAGATATTCAAGAAAATATCTTATAATGACATATTACGTATGTCTATGTCCAGATCCTAAATGTAATCAAAACAATTGAGAAAATAAATACTACTGCTACTATAGCAAAAATGTGAAAATATGTCTTTATTTTGACATAATATTTAATTATTTTGTGATATTAATTAAATGTTCTGAGAGTGTGATTATTTTCATATTATGTACAAATTATGAAATTGCATCATTACTAAGATTTTAAAGTCAGATATTGGAGAAACTCTATTATTATGATACATTAAGTTCAACTTAAACACTGTCTTTGTCCAGATACTAAATTTAAAAATACAAGAAAATAATTCTAGCTAGTCCAGCAAAAAATGTAAAACAAAATGTGAAACTGGATCATTACTAAAATTAATAAGATTTTAAAATCGGAAATTCAAGAAACTCTCTTATTATGATAAATTAAGTACAATTTTAACATTGTCTTTGTCCAGATACTAAATAAAAAAATTCTAAAGCAAAAATGTGACAATATATGGTATTATTTTGACATAATATTTTTAAAATATAAATTAAATGTTCTGAGAACATGATTATTTTCATATTATGTAAAATTATAAAATATTTAAGAAAATATCTTATTATAATATATATCGTATGTCCTTGTCCAGATATTAAATAAAAAAAATAATAAAGAAAATAATTCCAGCTACGAAGGCAAAAATGTGCAAATATGTCTTTATTTTGACATAATATGAAATTATTTTGTGATATTAATTTAACGTTCAGAGAACGTGATTATTTTCATATTACTAAGATTTTAAAGTCAGATACTGAAGAAACTCTATTATTCTATTATTAATATTTAATATTATTATCTAATACTAAATACAATTTTAAAACAATTTCTTTGTCCAGATACTAAATTTAAAAATCTTCTAAATTAAAAAAATGGTAACTGAATCACCTCCTGGACCCAAAGCCCTGTACCTGGCCTTCCACACCTGAAGCCAGGTGGTTCTGGTCCACTGGTGGTGCCTAAGACCAGCCTGAGGTCAGTGAATGGGGGGTGCTATGACCCCCAGACTTGTGCTGAATGCTGTCCATTGGGACCCTGGTGGTCTCCCTCCCCTCTCTCTCTCTCTCTCCTGGGGCTTTGTCTGGGAGCCACCGAGCCGACCCAGGTGTGGGGGAGCGGGGACGGCTCTGCCTCAGCCCAGCCTAGGCAACCCACAGGCTGGAGCCGCGGCTGGTGTGAACTTGGCCCCTATATAGACACGAAAACGGGGACCTGTAGCCTGAAGCCTCCCTTTAAAACGTTTAATCCTTCGTTTATATCGTTAAAGCTCGTTTTAACGGGCTGTTGCTTTATTTTTTCCACGTACAAAGAAAAGCCCACCAACGCCAATCCTGCCGTCCAGCGGTACCCGTCCAGCGGTACCCGTCCGCCGCCATCAGCACCATGTAAACACCGCATTACCGTCAAACAGGGAGGACGACAGCCATCACTTACCGTTTAACCACACCGGCGAAACACGTCGGTAATCTCTTATTTACGCTCCAAAACGCCGTAGTCTTCACCTGTGGGCCGAGGCCCGTCCCCGCGGGGCTCCTCAGAAAACGAGCCGGGGTGCAGCGCTGCTCAGGCGGCTTGCGTGCGAGGAGCGAGGCGGTCTGACCGCTGGGCGAAGCGAAGACGACGACAACAACACCACCACCACCACCACCGACTGCGCTGGGTCGGCCTGAGCCCCGGAGCCAGGCTGGCCACCGCCGAGCTCATGCCTTATTCATTTACAGCATTTTCAGGACGCTCTCTCTCTCTCTTCATCCTCATCCGCCGCGTTCCGGTCTCCCTTCGGGCCCGACGGAGGCTCGGAGCTCCGCGGTGACCGGCCGACGAGCATGGGTGGAACCGGAGATGTGTTTCGGGGGGGCGGTGGATGGATGGATGGACGGACGGGCTCTTCTAGCTGGAGCTCCTCAGCTCCAGCTTTCGTTTTGGGTGCTGGATGAGCTCACTGCGAGGGGAGGCGTCGACCGGAGGAGGGGGATAAACCAGGGAATCTTGGAAGATGTTTAATAGCATAAATATTTCATTCATATTTTTTTATTTGGATCCAAAAAATAAAATCATTTTATTTACACTCATCAGTTGTGACTATAACCTAATGCACCACTTAAAAAACACAAAACAGGCTGTATGTAGTGTAAAATGTATTCTAGGAGATATAGTAGGAGACATTAATATTAAAATTAAAAAATATAATTAGATTTTAAAGGCAGTAAACACGTTAATTTACAGATTTTAACAATGTTTATTATTAGTGGTGTTCTCACACAGGCTTCACACAAGGCTGATTAGCTGTACTCTGGAGACCCCTTGTGGTCACACTGATGAAGTGCACCCAATGAATAGTACCCTATCAAAAATGTGCCTGAATGTATAAAAGAATACCCAAATATATTAATATGCATCAATATGTCATATGTTGCATTTTATTAGGAACACGTAAACACCTACACATCTACTATAATAGCCAGTGCATAAAAGATGCAGTGCAGATACCAGCCCGACTGGTTTGAGCGGAGCGAAAGAGGATCCCTCTTTACAATCATGGTGAGCATCTCAGAAAGCACAACGCATCAAAAACCCTCCAGGCAGATGTGCTACGACAGCAGAAGACCACTTCAGGTTCCAC
The DNA here is from genome assembly GCF_030463535.1 of Salminus brasiliensis. Taxonomy (NCBI): domain Eukaryota; kingdom Metazoa; phylum Chordata; class Actinopteri; order Characiformes; family Bryconidae; genus Salminus; species Salminus brasiliensis. The sequence goes on along the minus strand of NC_132892.1, from coordinate 2,913,710 downwards.
CTGTGCCAAGAACAGAAAGCTGAGGCCGCAAAAGGAAAAGGCTCACCGAAACTGGCCTGGACTGAAGCACCGTCAATTTCAGCTGAGGCACACAGATGGCAGGGGCGGAATTTTCTTGGTGCCAACCGCATGAATCCAAGGACCCAAACAGTGCAGGCTGGAGTCGGTGGTGTACTGGTGTGGGCAACATTTCCTTGGCACACTCTGGGCCTGTTAATGTCGGTTGGTTCTGACCTGAGACGTACAAACGTTTTTTTTTTAGACGTAAATGTTTGGCTAGGTACAAATACAGCCCACAAAATTAATATTAACAATATTAAATAGCTTTATTTAAAAAAAATACATCTGTAGAAAAGATATTTTATGTATACCGCACTCATTACAGCTATATTACATGGTATTGTGTGTAACCCATTACGGAAACACACATTCTCGCTCTCACACACCCCTCAAAAAGATGATCTATAGTAATACCATGTGATGTACTTATATAATAATCCATAATATATATATATCTATCTATATCTCAACGCTCATTTTTGACCACCGAGCCACTGTTGTCTCAACCTAGCCGTGACCCTCATGTCTGGAATACCCCAGTTACACTGCTGCAGGGGTCACATGCTCCAGAACATGCCAGAGCTCATCTGTTGATTCATCAGGGGTCAATTTCTGACCACAGAGACACAGAGACACATTTGGATATTCTGGGGTAGTGGACCCACTTTTACCCTAGCAGGGACACGAACACGGGTAAAAGCTCCAGTAATGCCGCTGCAGTGGTCTACAGTGTTTGTGTAGACCCTGTTGTGAAACCATAGTAAACACACACACACACACACAAATACAAACACACACACTCTTCAGACAGTGCAGTAGGTGTAGATATAGTAGCGGGCCATCTCCTTGTTGCCGCTGGCCTGGCATATGAGTGAGAGATTGTAGGCGATCTCTCTGCGGAGGTCCACTTGATCTTCGTCAATCCCCTTCAGAACACAGTGATGGAAAGGTGTTATTATTACATGTTAATAACAAGGCTGTCCTTCATTAGCTGTCCCACAATTCTCTTGTTTTTCTGCATTTTTGCCAAACGGACCAATAGAGATGCTCCACCATGACTCTGAGCTGAGTGAAGGAGCCGCTGCTCTACTCACCTCCAGTTTGAGCGGAGGGAAGCTCAGGGCTTTCTGGTAGTAGTGAATGGCCAGGTGGGTTAGACCCAGCTGGTGCAGAGCCCGACCCACGTTGTACAAGCTCTCTTGACAGTGACCTCGGAGGTCCACGTAGCGCCACAGGAAAGAGAAACCCTGAGGAGACGGTAGAGAGAGAGAGAGAGCAGTGGTGAGCAGCTCATCTGTGGATCCATAAGCTGCGCTAGTCCTTCTCTAGCTCTTCATCAGTGGTCAGTTTCTGACCACAGAGCTGCTCTCGGCTGGATATTTACTGAGCTGGTGGACCCAGTCAGTAGCTATATGTTCTCGATGCATAAATAGGGGTGATCTCACACCCCACACCCAAACAGATGTCAATCCCCCTGGGACAAACACGTCCCAGATATCACATACCTGCAGTACTAGCGGGTGTCTCTTCATGACAAACTTCTGCGAGGCCATGTGGAAGAAGGTTAGGCCCACGCACAGGCTGTGCAGGGGGTTACACGGCTGATTCCTGAAGGCCTGCATGTACTGACCTGCTCAGAAAAGAGAGAGAGAGACATGGACAACACTGGCATTAAGAACGGGGACAGGTGATGTACACTGCCCCACACAATTCCTCCATAATACGCTCCAGTCCAGAGAACCCGACTCGGCAGATCTCCAAACATGCTGTCCGAACACTAGGTTTAATCCCCGTCTAGGAAACCGGTCCAACAATCAGCAAATAACTGGCCAGGGGGAAAATGTCCAGTGTCACCCCTGGTCAAATGACATGTACTGTTAAATATTAATATTATGGCCCAGTTGGGCCAGTACTGGGCCAACATGGTCAAGTATATCTGTTGGGCCAATGTTGGACCAGTATTGGGACAATGCTGGGCAAGTATAGCATCAATGGGTCAGGTTTGGGCCATTGTTGAACCAATAGCTGTCCGAGGTCAGGCCAGTATTGGTCCCATGTTGGGCCGATGTTGGGCCAGGTTTAGTTCACTGTTGAGCCTGTTGAGTTGTCTAATAATGGACTAATACAAGGCTGCAGTTGGGCTAGTACTAGGCCTATAGTGTTGATACGTGTAAAATAGTTTGGGCTACATTGTGGTCTGGCCCAAAAAGGCGATCAGCACAAATGTAGGTATACCGAGGGCATGCTTAAACGTTCCCGACACCAGCGAGGTGTGTCCGTTCAGGAGGCAGAGCGCGTGGTTCTCTGGGTTTTTCAGCATGAGGCGCAGGCAGAAGCGGTGGTGCCGCACGTCCTGCGACTGCAGCGTCACCTGGTTGAAGACGTTCCATAACTGATCCCTCTCCACGCTGGACATCAGCATCAACCTGAGACACAAACACGCTCTTAACTGAAGCTCCTGCTGAAACACCTGAATGACTCCATCACACTACCAAAGACCGAACCCAGACCTTATGTAGTCGTAGGCTTTGCGGAAATTGCGGTCCAAGAAGGCGGCGGACAAGCCCAGGTACTCCAGCTCCTTGCGCTTGGCCCGGTCGTCGTAGAAGGAGTAGAATTCCAGCGAGGAGTCGACCAGCAGCTCGGCCTCAGCAAAGCGCTCCTCTTCACACAGGGCTTCCAGACACTCCAGCAGCAGCCTCCACCAGTCCTCCCGAGACAGTACGCTGGTCTTGCCTACACACACGCACACACAGCGATCATTACCCCAGTTCTGATGATGTATCTTCAAGGTGGGAGGAGCTAATCACAATGCTATAAAGTCTTTGATAGGCGTCCACAAATTAAAGCAACACTATGGAAAACTGGCATGTCTTGCTTCTGGACTGCCCCTACAGACCAGAAGTGTAATTTGCCGAGCCAGGAGAAGCAACGGCAGCAACGCTACTCTCCCCGTTACAGTCAGTGGAGCTTCACAATGACTTTGAAGCTGCGACTTCAAGGTGAAAATGCTACATATGGCTGCTTTAATGTTCGTCTTAAACAGAGCAGAAATAAAGAGCTACCCGTCACGTCCAAGTAAGCTGCCTCCTGGTCCTCGATTTCCGACAGCTTGTTGCGGGACACTTTGATCAGACGCAGGTGCCTGGTTCCAGAGGAGGTGCTGGCTATCAGACACACCTGAGCTCTCACCATCGCCACCTACAGGAGAGGAGAGGAACAAAAAGCAGAAGAACCAGCTTAATTTCCACGTTTTACAGGAAAGATCATGCTTAAAGAGACAGAGAGAGTGAGTTAGAGAGGCCAACCTTAAGCAGCATAGAGAGCATGGTGAGCAGAGCGTCTATGTAGTCCACAATTCGGCCTTGACATCGGAGCAGCGTGGAGCGGTGCAGCAGCAACTTCAGCTCCTAAAACGACAGGACACCCCTGCTCTGAGCAACATTACAGGACATCATGATCACAGTCATAACGGCAAACGCATGCATGATCACACACCTGCTGTGCGGCTGAGGAGTCCTGTGCCAGCGTGTCGGGGTCATACATGGGCTCCAGCGCCTGCAGGGCGCAGTTGGGCCTGCCCAGCTGCTGCTGCAGGGTGGACAGAGCCAGGCGTGCCTCCAGATGCAGCGGGGCCATCTCCACCACCTTACTGTAGCTCTTCACCGCCACCTCCAAATGCCCCAGGGCCTTCAGACACTCTGGACAGCGCATCGTTTATTATTATTAAGCATTTCTCAGAGCGCAATTCACTGGATCGCAAAGGACTAATAGGGGATGCAGGTAAACGCACCTGCGTGACGGAGCCACACCACGGCTAGGTTGTATCTCTCCGAGCAGACCAGGGCAGACAGCAGGGGCAGGGCGGAGTTGTATTCCCCCTCGTCCATGAAGGCCTCGGCCACATCCAGGTACAGGTCACCCATCTCCTCCGGGCTTTGCTCCATCAGAGACGTCAGCATGGGCTGCAGAGAGAGCGAGAGAGAGAGTGGAAACCCCTTATGGTGAAGATCATATTTATGCACAGATCATGAACCACCTGCTCCTGCATCCTGATGCAGATTTTTAATAATAAAAAAAAAATTATAGTACTTACATCCAGGGGTCTGAGGACATGCTGGTGGATCAGGCAAACCATCAGCTTCACCCTGATATCTACCGGAACCTCGTCAGGCACCACGACCTCCAGAACCTCTCCTACAAATGCAAGCAGACACATTCATGCGACACTGTCTAATTCCACAACAGGCTGGTGCAGGCTGGTCAGTCAGTCTCTGCAGTCTCTTACCCTTCACCTCGGCCATCTCTTCTTTCTTCTCATCCCTCGGTTCTTCCTCGCCCTCGGTTCTCATGTCAGTCTGCTCCATTGGCTCTTGCTTGGTTACTTCTCTCTTCAGTGTGATGTCACAAAACTTGATCAAGGCCTGGGTCAGTGACAAATAAGGGGGTTCTAAATTATTTATAATGATTTATTATTACTTTTTTTTTTCTAATCCAAGTCTCTTAACGCAAAGATCGGATTCATCCAATCCGATCTTTGTGGTTCTATAAATAATACAGCCCTGCAACTGTGCTAATCCACAGCAGTAAACCCCAGTAAAATCACTACTTTAGTACCAGTTTCTAAAATCAGACTAAAGTCTAATCTAATTTGATCTACTTTGTTTGGAGTAACAACTGTTTTAAACTCTATTCTCTTAATATCTGACCTACCTGACCAATATCTGACCTCCATCAGACTACAGTCTGATCACTTAGTGTGTCTGCATTAGCATTAGCCTTCTTAGAACCACAGAAAGGAGTGTGGTTCTCTTGCTGGTAGAACAGAGCACTTCCACCATAGTCTGGCTTCTAACCACACAGAATTCCAGAGTCCAGACTTCCTCTTCAGCGAACTTTCTGTTCCACCTTAAATAACGCAGCAGTGATGCTCTGCTGCTGAAATGCACTCACTGTGGCTGCAGCAGTATTTAAGGTGGAATGGAGAGTTAGCATTAGAACCAGCTTCAGCTTTTGTTTTGGCTTTACGAAAAAATAAGAAGTTCATCTGCAGCACCTGAGGATCATGTCTATTAAGGGCGACTAGAGGAAACCAGATGGCTCAGGTGCACAGTGCGTTTCCACTCACCTCTAAGGCTTTGACATACTGGTGGTTGGCGATGTAAAGCTCGGCCGCCATGTTAACGCACTCGTGGCTGACCAGCTCGGGGTGTCGGTCCAGGGCTTCTTCCATCACGCCAATAGCCGAGGGTAACTCGTTGCTCTCATAGTAACTCCTAAGCTCACAAACACCACACAGACACAGATTTACATAAAAAAAAAAAAAAAAAAAAATTTCCAAGCGGTTAACAGCAAGCTGGCTGGAGTCTTGCATTATTTAGCCTGCTAAGCTAGGTAGCACAATGCTCATTTTAGCTAATCTTAGCCACTGCCTACAGGTTGGCTGTACCACTGCACCCGAGAACCCGTGTGTGTGAGTGTGTCTTACTTGGCCATGTCACGAGACAGCTGCATGAAGTGCTCTCCGTCAGTAGGGGGCAGCAGGCTGAGAATGCGGCGGTAGCCGTCCATGGCCTGCTTGTGTTCGCCCACCTGCTCGTAGAGGCTGGAGCGCTCCCACAGGTAGCGCACGTTACTCTGGTCGTACTTAATTGCTGAGAAAACAAAGGAACGCAGGACTTTCAGCTAACGGTCGAAATCCAGTCTGCACAATGCTAACTGCTAACTGCTAGCATATTTTTTGGACAATGACTGTAAAAAACATGGACGCCATGTTGTCAAATTTGCAACAAGAGTCTGCACTGTAGAGACAAGAGGTGGAGCCAGGCTTGCCTACTTATTTTGTAGCCCCTCCACCTTCTCCCAGACTACGCTCTGGGTGTCTCAGACCGCCTTCACTGAGCTTCCAGCACTGCTCATTCCTCAAGTTCCTCCACAGCTCAGCTACTCCGCCAGATAGCCTGTATGGCCTGTATGGGTAGCCTAACCGGGCACCAGAAAGTTTTGTCCATGGGTTACATAATGGCCCCACATATGGATGCCCATCAGGGTTAGTGATGGGACGAGGACAGGTTAAACATGGGCCCCATCTGGCTTGTACGCTGCATACGGGGCCTAGATGGGACCCATGTGAAATTAGGATGGGCTATAAAGATAGGGCCCATTCAGGCCCACTCAGGCACCCACCTAGCCCACGTTCCACCCATGCGAGCCCCTAATATGAGCATGTTGGCTGGGCTATGTAATCGGCGCCATGCGGGCTCTTCCAGCCAAGACTGTCAATCAATTCAAGTCTAGCCCCGCCTTTTTACAACTCAGCTGAATAATAAGAGCCCATATTAGCCAATAACAGCACAGAAAAAAAACTCTGTTGGAACTTAAGAAAATGAAACTAGAGATAGAAAGAGTTCAGCGGAGGAAAATGAGAAGGAAAGTGGGTGGAGTTTTGGCATTGAAACATGTGGATGGGCGGAGCTTCACTTTTAAGAGCGGTTGCGCTGTCCATGCTTTCTTGTGGTGGTCTCCACTCTGCCAGAGCTGACCTTTGGTGTAGCAGATGATGGCCTGCTTGATGTTGTCCTGCTCCAGGGACATGTCGGCCAGTTTGACCCACTCCTCGCAGTCGCTGGGGTTCAGGTGCGCCGCGATCAGGCCGAACTGCAGCGCCTTCTCCATGTCGCCCTGGTCCTCGTAGATCATCGCCAGCGTGGAGAAGGGCTCGTACGCCAGGGGAGCTGAAAAGCACAGCAGAAGCACGTCTTACCTGACAGCCTCAGAAGCACCCGTCGCGTCCAGAGCTTGTGCTCCCCCCGACTCCGGCTGCTGATGGCAAAGCCAGGCATTGAAAAAGATCTAACAGACCTTGGCGGATGATCTCCATGCACATCAGGATGGCGTCGTCTTTGTCTCCTCGAGCATAGCGGATGTTGGCCTCGCCCATTAACCCTCTGAGGGCGCGAGGGAGCTTACTGCGGGGGCGTCGTTCCTGAAAACCAAACACGGAAACAGCAGATACACCAGCATGAAGAACTGCTGGTTCGAGAGCGCTGGACACGGGAAAGTTAAAGTCCATGTAGATCAAACCTTCATCATCTTCTTGTTCTCCCGGTTGAGCTCCATCTCCAGGGCAAACACGTCCCCTGGCGTGACTCCACTGCCGCCGCCAGCATCGTCGTCGTCGGCTTCGTCCTCGCCAATCTCTCTCCACTCCCCGTCGTCCTCGTCCATGTCGTCATCCTCCATCTCCTCGAGGTCCTCCCCAAGCATGGAGGCAAAGGCCTTCTGGACAGACGGGCTGACTCCCTCCTCAGTGCTGCCTGTCAGGTGAAAGGCAACCTGGTTACATGGCTCGTCTCGTAGACGCCTCAAAACATGGTGTGATTAAAAGCCACCAATAAAAACAAACAGACTGTGTCAAAATAAAAGCCAGTAATACAAATGAATTACAAGACTGTCAAAATAAAAGTCCCTAATGCAAACAGACCGCGTCAAACTTAAAGCCACTGATAAACAATCAAACTAACTGTGCGAACATAAAAGCCAATAATACAAACAGACTGTATCAAAATAAAAGCCCCTAATACACACAGATTGTTAAAATAAAAGCCCCTAATACAAACAGATTGTCATAATAAGTGACTAATTGAAACAAATTGACCATGTCAAAATAAAAGCCACTAATACAAAAACAAACTGTCTCAATAAAAAAGCCACCAATACAAATGAATTATAAGAGTCAAAATAAAAGCCCATAATACAGATTGTCATATTAAAAGCCACTAATACAAACAGACTGTCAAAATAAGTGACAAATTGAAACAAATTGATCATGTCAACATAAAAGCCACATGTTGAACGTGTCAAAATAAAAGTCACTAATAAAAACAGTGTCAAGAAAGCCATTACTTCAAACTGTGTCATAATAAAAGCCACTACTACAAACAGACTGTGTCAAAATAAAAGCCACCAATACAAACGAAGCAGCAACACAAAATACTTCCAAACTGAAAGCTAAAATTACTGTCTCACATTTGTTCCCTGTTTTTGTTGATCCAAAAAAAAAAAAAAAAAGATCTGATCAGTGACTCAAAAACCATAAGTGTGACCTTTTGAGGCCTCTCTAAAAGCACTGCCCACCATTTGTGCTCCATAATGGCATATCCATTCTATAATCCATACTAACCTGTCCAAGCCACTCTGGGAATCTGTTTGGAAGTGCCTGGAATGGCATCGTACAGCTCGACAGCCTCGTTTTCATCAGAGCCATCGCCTACTTCCTCCTGGAATGACAGCACCACTCAATCAAACTCAAATCCACACATTTTACATTTGCTTGTGAGGAAAATAAACATTTGTACAGATTCAATGCACCTACACAGCTTGCTTAGTCCCTGTAAAAAAAAAAAAGAGGATTCCTACTGGCTCCATGCCTAATGCCAGGGGTGGGCTAGAGGGGGGTATAAAGCCCCCCAGCATTGAGCTGTTGAGCAGTGGAGGAACTGGGTTCACTGGAATGATGGTGGTGAAGCTATATCCAATGGGGATGATGAGGGGTTGAGGGTTTGGGGGGGGTGGGGGGATGATCATCACTTGTCACTGCATGCAATCAAATCCTCACAGCAATGCTAAACCGCAATATCAGTGGTTCTTCACTGACAAAGGGATCTGAGGTTTCTGCCCAAATGTCCACAAGTATCCAGACACCCCTCCTTTAATGAGCAAGGTCACCATGTGACCCCAAAGTGTCAAGAGTGGCCTAGTAGAGGGGTGTATAAAGCCCCCCAGCACTGAGCTGTTGAGCAGTGGAGGAACTGGGTTCACTGGAATGATGGTGGTGAAGCTCTATCCACACCAGCTAGATCATCACTTGTCACTGAATGCAATCAAATCCTCACAGCAATGCTAAACCGCAATATCAGTGGTTCTGCCCAAATGTCCACAAGTATCCAGACACCCCTCCTTTAATGAGCAAAGTGTCAAGAGTGGCCTAGTAGAGGGGTGTATAAAGCCCCCCAGCACTGAGCCCCCCAGGAGGGCTGGAGCTCCACTGATGCTCTATCTCATGGGGCTGAATGCAGTGAAATCCTCACAGCAACTTTCTAGCTGGTGTGTAAAGCCCTCTTCAGTAGAGCAGAGGCTGCTGCTGCTGCTGCTGCACAGCTTCACTATCCCCCCCCAGTCTGTTTACATCCGCTCTACCTTTATCCTCGTTTTTCTTGCTTCCCTCCGTCTTTCAAACTCCTCGAAGGAGATCTTCCCCTCCAGGTAGTCGTTGAGTTCAGGGCTGGACTCCGACATTATTCAAAACAAATCAATTAATCGATCGATTTGATTTATAGCTTCTTTAAAACCAGCACGTTCTTCAGCATTGCGGCTCTGGAGACACTCCGCCACAGCTGCGTGCTGCCGCCTGTCAAAATAAGAGTCCCCGCTCAGCTCTGCTGCGGCCACGGGAATGTCGTATTTAGCAGATGAGCGAACGTGAACGCCACGATAAAAGTCCCATTTATTTATTTAGTAGGAAGCTCGGTTTTTTCGATAAGCTTTTTTTCGATTATTTATAAATAAATAAAAAAATAAACAATATATATATATAATATATTTATTTATTTTTAGTTGTTTAGCAGCAACACATCAACACTGCAGGCCAGTACCACAATACCAACCAATCTTTTTGTTAAATGAGATTTTAAAAATATTTCAGATATCAAATATATGTGTTTACTAGTAATAATATCATATTTATCATATATTTATATTTATTTATTTATTTTAATCCGTTGAAGGATGTTCTGATCTGATTCGGTTTGCAGTAGCAGAGCGCCACCTGGCGTCCAGATTTAAAAGACATGATTCTCAACTGCTGCAGATCATTTTCTCATTTTATTTCTAAAGCCAGACAGAGGTCATCTGTGAGATTAATTCAGTGAGGAGAATTAAATCAGAGCTTTATTTGAACTGATTAGCAGCTAAAGCTAAAGGTTCTAATGCTAACTCTCCATTCCACCTTAAAGAATTAAACAAGGTTTAATGCTGGGTCCCTGAAAGCAAACCAAATAACATGACCTATGTGGGGCCTGTATGGGAAGCCCGACTGGGAACCAGAACGTTTGCTCCTCAGGTTTCTCCAATGTTGGCCCCACCAATGATGCCCACCAGGGTCAGTAATTGGACCAAGAGGGCTTAAACATGGGCCCCATCTGGGTTGTACACTGCATATAAGGCCTAGATAGGACCCATATGAGATTAGGAGCCCAAATGATACAAACCCACCCAGAGCCCATGCCCACCGTGAACCCCCCTAACCAACGCTTCACCCATACGAGCCCCACATGAGCATGCTGGCTGGGTGGAGGACAGTGTTGGGCTACTAACAGCAAAGCTTGTGCTCCACTGGCAGCTTGCTTAGTGTTTTCTGGGCGGCCCCCCAGTGGTTAAGCAGGGTATTAGACAAAATGCCACTTTTCATCTCTGGTTTTCCACCAACCGTCTAATTTACTTATTCAGATCTTATATCAGATCTAGTCATATTTTTTTCTCCGTTATTTTTAATATTTATCTTCATTTATTTTCTAAAATAAAAGTCCCTGTGCATTTCCATTTGTGAAACATTCAAGTTACCAATAAAAAAAATATGTAAATAGTCATTTATAAATTTCAGAGACAAGAGGTGGAGCCAGGCTTGCCTACTTATTTTGTAGCCCCACCACCATCTCCCAGACTACGCTCTGGGTGTCTCAGACCGCCTTCACTGAGCTTCCAGCACGGCTCATTCCTCAAGTTCCTCCACAGCTCAGCTACTCCGCCAGATAGCCTGATGCCTGCTGTGTGGGCATCAGTCATCCATACCAGTCAAAAGTTTGGAGACACTTGCTGATCATCATCATTATCATCATCTTAGAAAATGTTTCATCCTTGGGTGACCATATCTTTTGTCACTGGGGACACTGGGGAACGGGGAACCACCGTAGTTAGGATGTCGTGGCAGGGGGGTTTCAGGTAGGCCTCGTCACAGTGACCTAGTTTCCCATGCTGCCACAGAGGAGAACTAAAGGAATGCTGCAGTTCGTTTGGGAGAATGAGTCGACGCTGGCTGTTCATGTCTCCTGAAGCATTTCAGCTGCTGATCTTTGGGGATGTGTGGCGGAAGACCTTTCCATTAGCACCTGCTGACCATAGCTGCTGACCAAATGCTTAATGTTCAAGTTCTTGGATGGCAACAAACTGGAGTCTCCAAAACAACAACGACCTTCTTAACTCTCAGGTCCTCTCATTGAGACCTGAAATGATGGGAACGGGGCACTGTGTACAACCGGACCAAATACAAACCTGAAAATTCTGCTCAGAAATCCCTGCCCGACCCAAAGGAACTGGTGCTGCATTCAGGCTGAGTTCTTTAGAGCCCCCTGTGAAAAGAGTAGAGGATTATAGCCAAAGCCAGGCACTCCACCCCGAGAGGCCACACCTCTAATGGTATGGAGTGCATACCACTCTCCACCTGAGAAGCTACCTCGCCCCACTAGTAGTCGCCTGCTGCAACAAAGGGGAAGCAAATATTGAAGAGGGATATTTTCCAGTTCTGATTAACCCTCCTGTTATGTTCATTTGTCAGGAACTGCAATGGTGTTCCCAGGTCAGTTTGACCCGGTGCATGTTTAATTATCCAAAAAAATCCCAACAAGCAGTGTGAATATTTCATTACTAACTCCATTACTAATTATTCTATCAATATTTAGTGCAGTGGTGTTCCTCACCTCTAACAGGTAATGGGTCAATTAGGATAATTCACTCAGCAGGGAGTTCAGCCCTGTTCTTTCGGACAGTTCTGACCATTGTGAGCTTTCTCTTTAGAAGCTCCTGACCCAAATTGTCAAGTCAGATTTATTTGTAGAGCTTTTTATAACTGTTGTCATCATAAAGCAGCTTTACATAATTAGTCATTAGTAAAAGACCGAGACAAAAAAGAAATAACGTAAGACATGAAGGATCAAAGCCCCCCAGTGAGCCCCAACGGCGACAGTGGCAAGGAAAAACTCCCTCAGAGCTGGAGGAAGAAACCTTGAGAGGAACCAAGACTCAAAAGTCGGACCCGATCCATCCTCCTCTGATCAGAACTATTGATAAATTATTGATAAAAATTACTATACTGTTGAACTGCTCTGATCATAATCATAATATAATAATCATGGTGTAGATAGTTAATAGTGGTGATATTATTAGTGGCAGACAGTTAAGAGTCCATTTAGGTTTGAACATGGTCATTAAACAGGTAGCAGTGGTAGGAGTGGTAGGAGGGTGAGCCGCTGGTCTGGTATGGGTGGTGGTGGTCGGACTGGTAGGTGGCAGCTGGTCTGACACCCTTTTACCTCCAGTTTGACTGCTGGGTCAAATTGACCCGAACAGTATCTATGTGGAGGGGTGGTTGTAAATATGTGAGATGAACCATTTTCATATTATATGATGATTACACTAATTAAGACAAGCAGAAAAAATATAAACTAATTTAAACTATTTTAAAACGGGTCAATTTGACCCCTAACATAGCAGGAGGGTTAAGATACTTTTGTCAGCGAACCTCTTTAAAGGCTCCGTCTATAAAAAATCATTTATGGAACGAACAAAAAAAAAGCAGACCTGAATGATCTGAAGGCCGGAAGCATTTTAATGACGTTTACATGGGCGGGCAAATCAGAGAAGCATTAGCAAACAGAGTGACATGTAAGGCGTGCCCAAGGGCCTCTCATTCCGAGTGCTCCAGTGGACTAAGACCAAGGGCCGCAGGCTCGAATCCCAGAGCATCAGCAGCCGAAGTCTGAGGGAGCACAATTAGCCTTTCTTTCTCAGGGGTGGGTTGATGGCACTCCCTTCCTTCATCCCTCCTACTGTAATGCTGGTCAGCACAGGCATCTGTTAGCTGTTGTCTAGGAGCTGGAATCCTCCTAATGCTTGTTCTCCAATGCTGCGCCCCCTGGTGTCCCAACTCATCCCAACAGTATTGTTTGAAGCGCAGTCCATCATTCCAGAGAACACAGTTAGTTCCACTGCTCCACAGCTCAATGCTGGATGCATTCATTAGAAGGGGTGTCCACAAACATTTGGACACACAGCATAGAAATGGTTCAGTGTCAACTGCGCCATCAGCTGGACAATTACATATACTACAGTACTGTGGACTGGTCCGCTTCAGCATGTTGGTGAGATGCTGTACCCAAGCCGAGAGCACATTGCACATTTCACATGTTCCATGCTGAGCTGTAATATAGCCAAAACATTAAGACCAGTGCTGTTGTATTCAGACCACATACCAGATCAGGCCTTTGATTAAATACATTCTTATAAATAAAGGTGCTTCATGTTTTTCACAACAATCTTCACATTAAGAGCAAATTTATTGATGAATTATTTAATTGCTATTATTAAGAAGTAAATATATATAAATATATATATATATATGTGTGTGTCTGATCTCCAGTCTGACCTTTAGTCTGACCTCCAGTGTGATCTTCAGTCTGGTGTGTTTGTTAGAGTCAATAAATGATTAGTAACATAATTACAGAACATTTTTCTGTATATTGATTAAATATCATTCATCTCCACTGTAGATCAGCCAAAACATTAAAAACACCTGCCTAATATTGTGCATTGTACATCTGCTTCAGTGGGTTTTCAGCAGTGGTTGAAGGAATCTGGGCCCAGGAGAATAAAATACCAGATTATATTGAACTTATATATATATATAATATATATAAATATTGATATTGTGAATATATAAATATACACATTGAATCCATATACAGGAAGATACAGGGTGACTATCAGTGATAGGACATATATGGAAGGGAATTTCACACATTTTAATAAATGTAATTTATAGTTGAGATCCACATGTTGCCATATATCAGATTCCTGATTGGACAGCAGAACCCTGGGCTCCCTTGTCTTTGTGACGTCACGAACGTCATAATGAAGCTCGAGTGTGTAAAAGACCTGGTCAACTTCTAAAACACTCCAAAACAAACAGGACAGGAGAGCGGGAGCAAGGTAGGACCTGTAGAGGAGAACCCTGTTCTAACATGTACTTAGAGAACCGGGGAAAGAACCAAAGAACCGTTATTAGAACCACTGTCCTGATTAATGATGAAAACGTGGGGTTTTGGCGCCCTCTGCAGGCGGAATAGCGGCTCTGCGGAACAGCGGCGCTTAAGGCGGAATTAGAAACTTCAAAGATTTAAAGATCGATCAATTAATTTATCAGATTATCAATAATGATCAGATTGTCCTCACACACACACAGAGAGATAGAGAAATGTGTGTGTGTGTGTGTGTGTGAACGGTGGCCTGATTTTAGGACGTGTTGGAGTGGGGGAGTTAGGAGGGGGTTAATATTGAACAGTCAGAGGCTTCACTGTTGTTGGGATTAAATAGAGACTAAATAGACCTAAATATACAGCAGCAACACACATATAACATATATAAATGATGTATTTCATATATATGCATTTAATATAGGTTATTATAATATAATAATAATATAAATATAAATATGTAGTAAAAATTATATCAGGAAATCTGATATATGGCCATATAGGCACACATATCATAAAGGATTGGGCAAATTCTTCAAAATACATGTGCATATATATTGTATATTAAATACATATGTGTAATATATGAATCATACATATATTTATGCCCTCACTAACGCTCACTGAATGCAGTCAATCAAATCCTCACAGCAGTGCTCCTCCAAAATCTAGTAGAAAGTCTTCGTCTCTGGACAGTAGAGACAGTTACTCCAACAGAAGCAGAATCAGCTCTGTTTAATAGCCTTCAATTCAGAATAAACACTGAATGAGCAGGTGTCCCAATACTTTTGTCCACATAGTGTATATGTTGAAATATGGCTAAAATGTGCCCAGTATTTTAAAACGGCCAAGTTCAAATAAGTATGCATATCAATGACATCCACTATGTGGACAAAAGTATTGGGACGCCTGCTCGTGTATTGTTTCTTCAGAAATCAAGGGAAATGATTGGTGCTCTTTCCTCACAGAACTTCAACAGTGAGCTTTTTTTTTGGAGAACTCCAGTATCAGTATCAGTTCAGTGTCCACCCTTAGGGACATGGACAGCACCATACACAGACCAGGTAAGCCCAGGTGGTAGGGAGGTGGGCAGCGACCTGTAAGGCTGAAGCCTGGGTGAGAAAGCGGTGAGAAGGTCCTGTGCTCTGTGTAGATGTTTCCTCACCTCAGGTTCTCTCTATTGCAGACGGTTGTGTTGACCTGGAATGGCGCCATGTCCTTCCAGTCGGTGCAGGCCTGGAGAACGTGTACAGCGTCTGCTACGCCAACGCCGTTCTCCAGTGCCTTACCTATACTCCTCCCCTGGTCAACTACCTGCTGGACGGAAAACACTTCAGAACCTGTAGGTCCAGCATTCTGGTCCGTTCCTCAAACTCAGCGTCACACGTTTATCTGGACCCTGAACAAACCTCTGCCCCTTCCTCCTCCACAGGTCTGGAGCCGTTCTGCATGGTGTGCACCATGGAGGAGCATGTCAGGGACGCCTTGGCCTCCCCAGGCTGCGTGGTTCAGCCCGACGCTGTGCTCAGCCTGCTGAACTGTAAGTGAAGGAGCTCTGAGCCCTGAGCTCTGGGCTCTGAGGGTGAGCCTTTCTTACCCGTGTGTATCATTGCTACAGTGACCGAGGAGCAGTTCAAACTGGGGGTCGCACAGGACGCCTATAGGTTCCTGAAGGCCACTCTGGAGGCCATGGAGCAGAGCTGCAGGTACGTCCACTCTGTAACTGTAACACAGACGGCTGGACTCTGAACGGCTCTTCTGACCGACCTGCTAATATTGTCCCATTCTCCTCAGCATGAACAGACAGATGGTGGACATCTCCACCCTCTTTGAAGGACACCTCCAGACTACGAGTGAGTCTCTCTCTCACACACACACACACACACACACACACAAGTTCTTAGCTCTTCTAGAATCTGCTTTAATCGCTGCTCTGCTGTATCGTTTTCCAGCCACATGTCAGAGCTGTGGGACGGTGTCCAGCAGTGTGGGGTCCTACAAGGGTCTCACTCTGAGCATTGAGGTATTCCACACTTGCTGAAGAGTGAATCACACCAGAGATCTTCTTCACCAGAGATCTTTTTCAGTCCCTCACTTCTTTAAATCTTCTCTGTTCTTCCTCTCTGTCTCGCAGGACGTTGACAGTGTTCGCCAGGCTCTCAGGCGACGCTTCCAGGCCCGTATAAAGCCTGGCTACAGATGCTGGAAGTATGTCCACCTACAGAGCACAGCATCAGCACGGGTTCTTCACCGGAGCTTCTGCTGTCGTGCTCGACTCACTCAGACCTCTCCTTGTGCTCGCAGGTGTCAGGCGACCTGCCAGGCCTCCAAAGAAAAGAGGTTTCAGCGTCTGCCCAGCGTGCTGGTCCTCAAACTGAATCGTGCTGACGTCCACATGAGGAAAATCACAAAGGTAAAAGCTGCAGGGCTGGAGTTGTTGATGTTTGCAGCGGTGAAAAGTGAAAGCTCTTCAAATGACCTGAGGAACGTCCTCTTTGTGCAGTACGTGAGGTACCATGAGGTCCTGAACATGAGGAGGTTCATGGCCCAACCCGGTGAAGCACCAGAGCTCTACCAGTTGTACGGGGTGCTGGTCCACTCTGGCCCCATCCCCGGAAATGGACACTTTTACAGCCACGTCAAGGTCACCCATCCGCACCAAACGTCCTGACCACCTGCTCTGCTTACACACCTAAACTCCCAGCACAGCACTGACCTTTCTCCATCTGTTTTTTTCAGGCCAGCGATGGATGCTGGTATGAGATGAATGACGAGCGGGTGTCCAGGAGTGAAAGCTTCCTGATGCAGCAAGCATATATGCTCTTCTACGTCAGGTGAGAGTCTGATCTCAGTGATTTATGGATGGATTTCATGGGTCCAGTTTCTGGTGCTGGATTCATTCAGTTGATCTAATGAAAGTCACCTTTATGATCTGCAGGTCACCAAACCCAGCACAGAAGCGTGGCCGTGATGAGGACGTGCAGGAGAGCTCCTCGGCTCAAAAACGGGCTCGGACAGTGGATGTCCAGGACCAATCAGCCACCAGGAAAAGAGCTCGGGATGGCAGCACACAGGGCTCGTCTGGACAGAAACGAGCCCGGACTGGATAGGTCCATGAGAAGCCTAAAGAAGCTCTGACTATCGCCGGGACCACCACGAGAGCTCCTGACTCAAGCGGGCTCGGACCGTGTAGGTCCAAGAGAGCTGGTCTGGCTAAGGGGGTATGGGGGGAAGTAAATAAGTAAGCATGTAAATAAACTTTATTATTATGACCACGGCCTCCATGTTTCTTCTACAGGAACTGGGCAGAACTGACTGCCAGCCTACAGGTGTATATATGTACTTTGTGAAAGTATTGGGACACCTGCTCATTCATAAGAGAACAAAGGCTTATAAAAGTGATTTTGCATTACATTGGGGCATGTGATTGAAGATCACGCAAGAACTACAGGAGCTATTGGAGGAAGGAGGCCTAAAGATTCCCTGCAATGAGACTAGGCCCTCACCCTGCTCCCTCACTCTCAGCTGCCTGGGTTTTGCAGTTCCTTACTTTTAATATAAACGTTAGTTCAGCTTCCCAGTGGTCTTTTGTTTGTAAAGTAAAAATAGGGAATGCCGTGTTAGAATCTGATTACCTCACATACGTTTTGGTAAGATTGCTTCTACAGACTCCAGCCGAACGTTTTCTTTAGCCTGGAGTGTCTGGAGCATCCCCATGCAGCACAGCAAGTCATGGTGGAGAGGATATGCAGGGACAACACAGAGGAAACAGCACAGAAGAACTGCTCAGCTCGATGTTCACAGTTTAGGTTTATTCAGGCTTTAATTAATTCTTTCATTAATTACAGTAAATAAGGGCATAGTAAAAAGACAAGATACATAACATATATTTTAAATAATATATATATATATATATATCAAAGTTTACATAAATTACCAACCTGATTACCATGGGATTACTAAAACCATCATCAATTAAAGAGATGTTAATATTAGAAAATGAATCTGATCAAACTTTTGGAGCATTGCTTACATATAAACAAACAGATCATGTCCTGAATATATTAATAAACATTAGGATATGATTGTTCTTGACTAGTATACACGTTTTAAAATGTAAAAACTACAGTAAAAATAATTCAAGCAATAAACAGCTGCATATTGTAAATCAATGCACTTATTGAGAACTATTTACAAAACTATTGATCACGCGTTTTGAAGGAGAAGTGGAGTCTCTCACTGAATCTTCCTAAAATAATAATTTAATCATAAATTAAATAAATAATTGTAAATACATATTTTTAAATTAAATAATAATTTCAATAACGTATTAAATTAAATCACGTGACCACCAAGCATTCTGAACTTCTACAATCATAACTAATTAATTTATTAATTTAATTTATTTACAATTATTTAATTTGTTTAATTTTATGATTAATATTGAAACTGAGATTCATATTCAGAATTAAATCATTTAATGAACAAACTCGTTTAAAACCTTGTGAAAATAAAGAAAGCTTAGCTGAAAGGTGGAGAGTCAGTCAGGCAGCTCTCTATTTTAAGATTATTAACAGCGTTGATTTAAATTTGAGCTCTTCTGTATTACTGATTATTCACAGCGTCTTCAGCCTGGAGCCACAGCGCTCCCCTTAAACTGCCGGCCGCCAGGCGGCGCTCGTCTGAACCAAAGGCGCGCCTTGAGACTGCTGGCCTGGCTCTGCTGGTCTAGACCTGCGGCTGGCTCTCCGGCTCTGCAGACGGCTGCATCTCCTAGCTTTCAGTTTCCCTTTCATTAACCCTTCAGAACCACCCACACTGAAACCTGTTAGACACTGGATCAGTTGTATATAATAGACTATATATGTCTGGCACAGGTATGTGGAATATTTATTTTTTATATAAATGTCACATTTATGAAATTAAACATACAGTAAATATATGCCACCTATCTATTTAATAAGACTCAGACATAATTACAGTGGTAAATCTATGCTGTAATAGACGGCTTCTGTGAGCCATTGCTGGTGCCAGAAAACAGCCAATAAGAGCAAAGCACCCCCCCACCACCCACAAGCCGGACTGGGACCGGGGGTTGTTCAGGATGGGCTCATGGGATCATTATATATATATATATATATATATATATATATATAACTATGCAAAACTATACACTACACATAACTGCACTGTCCATGCTGTTGAAGATGGAGATCTCCACAGAATGCACAGTGCTGGTGCAGTAATCTCTGCCACAGCTCACTATGAGGCAGTACCAGCATATAACCACAAGATGTCCCTCATGCCATAATAAGCTCCAGTACAGAGAACACTCTTCTGTACATTTTCATGCACAATTACTGTTTTGGTCGGGGATTATAAAATGTGGCCCTTATGTAGAGGCTATGATATATATCTATATATATGAAATACAGTTTAGTGTGTAAAATACATTTTACAATGAAATACGGGTTCCTGACTTGGAAGTTGCATATGAACACCCCCTCAAGACGTATTTTCTAGTGGGACGTTAGGAGATCATTTCAAAACCTCAGTTCCCGGGGTACCTGAGGTGACCTTTGACCTTTTAACATGGTGGAAGGAGACAATCAGACGACTGGGCGGTACGTAGTTCTTTATTTTTAACAGTGCGTTCAACTTGATATAGGACAAAGAGACACCCATGTCTTTGACACAAAGACAAAAACACCCATATTTACTATTAGTGTTTGACACAGATGGAATTTGGCCTCCGCCTTAAACCCATCTGAGCAGTTGGGACACAAACACACACACACACACACACACTAGTGAGCAAACACACCCAGTTAACAGTGCCGGTGAAGATATAGAATTACGCTGTCAGTGTTTCAGTGTTTCACAGTGTTTTGCAAGGTTGTCACTAAAGTGTTGTGAGTTTTTTCTAGGTTCTTGTTGGTTGCTGTTTTAGACGTCTGCAGCAGCAAAATACTCCCGTAATGCTGTGTTATGCTAGTTACTGTAGGTTGTAAGTCCCCCTGCTATCACCATAAGAGGCGTGGGGTGAGTGATGACCTCAGGCCACGTAGAGGGTGGGCTTAACTAAGAGTCCGGCTGCCGTAGACGTCATTTTCTTTATTTCAGTGAAAGTTCTACTAGAGGAATCACCGACTTCGCCCTGTCTCTACTTAGACCTCTACTTACCCGCCTGCTCTGCTGCTTTCAGGTGCTGATGTTTCACCTCTTCCGTCCTTTCATCCCCACCGCCAGCAGTTTGGCTCCGCCCGGTTGCCCAGGGGGTTCATGTTCGGCCGGATCAGCGAGGGCATGCGCCAACGACGTGGCAGTAATGAATGTATGGAGGCATGCATTCAGGAAGTTCCTCGTATGAAACCCCAGTAACATCACACCCAACCCAGATACTGTGTGTGTGTGTGTGTGTGTGTGTGTAACAGTCACACACACGAGTCGATTGTAGCAGAGAAACAGGTTCTGCAGTTCCTCAGAGAATAGAAAAGGAGAAAGGGCTCAGCGATTCCTCTGCTTTACCCTCTGTTTAAAAAAATAACGTTCTTTCAGCGATGCCATGGTTCCATAAAGTGTGAAGAACCTTTCAATGGTCTAAAGGTCTTCTTTTGGGGTTCTTCTGGGGTGGAGGTCTTCCGGTTTCCAGTCCTGGACTTTGTAATCAAGTCCAGGAATGGAAACTGGATAAAGGCCCAGTTTGGAAGACCTGGGTTCTGTGGCATCGCACAAAGAACCTTTTGTAGAACCTTTATTTGTAAGAGGGTAGGCTGAAAAGCAATGTACACATGGAGATCTGAGGAACTGGCGAAGGTTGCCTGTGGTACATGGCAGTGCCGTCGGAAAAAGGCTTGAGGGGCCTTCTGGCGAGTCTGTTACCGCACAGGCTAGCAGATGAGCCTCTCTGCTAGCTCTGAATGTTGCAAATTCTGGAGCATTCTTCAGTCTGCCTTTGGTCCTCAGCCTGCTAAATCTTTCCTCTGCAAAGAGAGCAGGTAAAGGTGCTGCAGTTCCTCTCCACCTGACTGCATGAGCGGATATGAGTTAATAAAACCTGATTCAGTCACCTGCAGTGCAACCCAGTTCATAGACTGCTGAGCAACCCTATCTCAGGATCAGCACAGAAGAACTGAATGTATGGAGGTGTGAATTCAGGAAGTTCCTCATATGTAAATAATATCCAGAAGCGTCTCTCACGCTTTACAGTACAAAAGTCACGGCCTAACGTACCAGAGAAACAGGTTCTGCATAAATCTTTCAGAGAGAAAGGGAGGCTCAGCAATTACTGTGCTTTACCCTCTTTCTAAATAAGGTGCTTCAAAGGGTTCCTTGAGTGATTTCCTAGAAGAACCACCTATGGTTTCATTAAGTGTTCCATAAAGTCACTTGAAGCATGTCTATTGGTGTAAAGGTTCTTCATGCTCACACGGCTCTATGACAAACATGGTCCTTATTGAACCAATCTTCTATGGCATTGCGTAAAGACCCCTAACCCCTTTAGTAAAGCCCCTTTATTAGTGAGAGGGTGGCCCATGTTCTGGAGAGCATGAGCAGCATGCAGACACATGCAGACCCAGATCTCCACTACGCTCTCATCTAACCTGGTAAAGAACCAGTGCCCGGTGTGTATATGTATATACCCGTGTATATACACACACACTCACACACACACACACACACACACACACACACACACACATATATATATATATATATATATATATATATATATATATATATATATATATGTGCTGTCCAATAAATACCATGTATCAATAGACCTATTGATAAATGGTCTAACAGAAATGATTGATGAAATTGACTTTAAATAATATATATATATATATATATATATATATATATATATATATATATATATACACACTTAGGATATAGATTGATAGAGATTGATAGATACAAACAAACACATATCTATTGATTGATATAGAATTGGCTGATTACCACAGAATTTAATGTGCATCTTCAAATTCACTTAAATTCATTAATAGCCTTTAAAGCATAAAAGGCACCAAACACTAGGGGGTGCTACACATTTTTTCAAATATTAAAAAATGTGACATTTTTGAACTGACTGTAGCTACAGTGTGTCAATCGACTCATCTGGGATGTAGTTTCTGAAGTTCTTGAAGGTCCAGTAATGAGCACATAGCCCTCCTCCAGCCCTAAAACACCACTAGTGGGTCAAGCACGCATCACTAAAAAAACACTATTGTAATTGTTAGGGTTCCTCTTAGTCTTTTTTTTATTTTGATTGTGGTACAAAAGTCTTTGTCCAGTTGGGACCAAATTTGACCAAATTATCTGACAAATGACAAAAAGTATTGGATGGAGCAGCAATCATCATTTTAATGAACACAGTTGAACTGCTCCACAGCTCAATGCTGGGGGGCTTTTTACCCCTCTAGCCCACGCCTGGCATTAGGCAGCATGGAGCCAATAGCTTCATGAGATTCATCTACTCTAGAGAGTCCTATTCTATTGGCAATACATCTCTATAGGGACTAGACAAGCTGTGTGAGCATCTGTGTCCGCAAAGGGTGCAACCTTAAGTAGCTAAATGCATTAATAAGAAGGGGAGTCCACAAACATCTGGACATATGGTGCACATACAGTGCAGACACTTTCCTTCATGTGAAAATGACGCATAGCTCAAATGTAATATCATTTGAAGGTCCAGTAGGAAGCAGATACCCCTCCACTGCTCTGACTGTCTCAAACACTGACTGATTAAGAAAACCAGGGACCACAGTAATAGATGCTGCGTGTACACGAACTACCCACAACGTAGCGTTTGATCTGTCTCTAGAATGGTCCTATTGGCTAATTGGTGCTTGGGCCTCATGAATTGCCTCTTGAGGCTATATTTAGGGGGTCAGGCATGCATTACTGAAACCCTGTTGTAATTGTTAGGGTTTCTCTTAGTCTTCTACCTTCTTCCATCTACTTAATCTTGTTCTCACATCAAGCCTTTTGGACTGTGGTGCAAAAACAAACAAACAAACAAGTCATAAGGCTGTTATACTGTTTAAAGATGTTTATGTTATATGTTTGTATATATTAAAGATCATGAAAAACAGAAGCATCTCATATGAAAATCTGTTATATAACAATATATAGGTTTCAGATATATGACATTTATTAGAATACATGGAATGTTATTGTATCCAACATATATTTGTCACAAATTGGAATATATGTGACAGAAATGTCAACTCATAACTAGTAACTTTCAAATATTGAATATATATATATATGTTTTAATCTATATATTAACAAATATAGAATAGATTTGTGAAAAACAAATACTTAACAATATGAAAAAAAATCTCCAAAACAGTAATTTCACGTGACAATAAAGTTTCAACTTTCTATTGGTCTATTCATCATGAAACAAACAAACAAACAAAAAACAGGCCTGTGTTTGGTATATTATGCCAAAAGAGCTTTCAGTATGGCAGTACAGGCAGTAAGTGCCAGATTGTCACCGTCAGTCAAATGCAAGTCATAAGGCTGGACTGTATGGGTATGTCCACAGCCCAGAACCACGGCACCTGTAGCTAATCCCACAGAAACAGCTTCAGGCGTATGCTTTCACTGCTTGGTTTTACTATCAGATAAACGAGTTGTTGATGTGGATTGCTGATTATTTGTAGGTGTAAAAAATCATTCAAGCCTCTCAGAAAGCATCAGGGTTATTTAACACACTGAACAGTGCATTAAAATAATAATATAAAAACTAAAGAAACAACGGAGAGAATTAAAAAAAAAAGCATCCTCTTACCTTAAAGCTGTGGTTCGGTAATAAAGTCTGACTCTGTGACTTGCTCTACACACTGTAGATGTGCCTTGATCTGAAAAATGAAATTGAATCAGGTTTGTTTTGGTTTTTATCCCAGGCAGAAGAGTGGAGGTGACGTCACCTTGCAAAAAAAGAAAAAGGTGAACAGCAGGGAGGAGGGATATGCACTCCAGTATAAAGCACTGCGGCTGAAGTGTGTTCTCCAAATGACTTCTCCAGGAGGAACTGTTGCACAAAGGTAAATCCTTTTTTTCTCATGTTTAATCTTTAACAGACAGATAAAGAACCTCAGACAGAAACAGTCAAACATCGTCCAAAAATGACATTTCACTTCATTTAAATGTGCCCGTCAGCCTGGGCTGTAGACTGCTTCAACTGGAGGGCCGATGAGGTTAATAGGTGGGGCTGTCTTTAGTTTTTATATTTGGAAATACGTCCAGGGATCCAATAAAAAAATAAAATAAAATAATAATAATAATAAAAAAAAAAAAAAAAAAAAAAATATATATATATATATATATATATATATATATATATATATATATATATATATATAATTTTTTAATACTATTCAAATATTAAATGATCATGTGGTAAAGGAGACTAGGGTCAGGGTTAAATGAGGTAGAGTGGCTTGGAAATAGAGCAATGTTGGGGTTAGTGGTTAAGTGTTACTAAGAGTTACTAATTGTTAAAAGATGTATAAGATAATTAAAAAAAGACTTTAACATTCACTAAAAAAGAATGTATTCCTCCTCCTGTAAAGCTGCTATTCTAGAAATATGAGAAGTTGTTCCAATAGTGACAATATGTATGGAGTTACATTTGTATACTTTTGTTGTAATGTATCAATAATGTTATTAAAATGTAATGTTATTAAAATAAGAATTACTTTATTTGGACATATTGGCTTTTCAATTGTTACAAAATCTTATTTTATCATACTAGGGTTAGGGTTACATGTTATACTGTTTAAAGATGTTTATGTTTTATGTTTGTATATATTAAAGATCATGAAAAACAAAAACTTAACAATGTGAAAAAAAATCCAAAACAGTTATTTCACGTGACAAAGTTTCAACTTTCTATTGGTCTATTCATCATGAAATTTTGACTCATCAAAAATGAAAAATGTCAAAAATGAAACAAAACAATACAGGGACTTACATACTCGTACGGTAACTGATTGTAACGTCAATGTTTACTTTACATTTGAACATAGATGTATTTACCTAGCAATCATAAATAGATGTAGGATCCATATATTATGAATATGTGTCCAATATGTGTGAATGTGACAATTCAAACCATAATGTAAATAATGGATATGTAAAAAAAAAACAGCCTAAAACAGTGCTTTTATTTGAGTTACACTACAAGAACAAGTGAGTAAGGCATAAAGTTAAAACTGTGGTTATGACTCCCTCTGCAGCTTCACAGACAGTCGTTTAACTAGTCCCACCTGTCCAGTTCAGTTCTCAGGTTTAAACAACTGTATCATCACCTGTCAACCCATTTAGCTCACATAAAGCTGCTGAGTGGAAAAACTGGAAAAACAATTACTTTGGTGAGAATGGGAAGACAATGGTTCATGTTGTCCAGGGGAGAAAGTGCTAGCTGGGCTGCAGTGGGAAATACTAAGAGGGAACTAATGTCGTTTTTTTTTTACCATTATGATCTGTTGAATTTGCAAAAATTCTACTTGACATAACAAAAGAAAGGAGGATAATTAGGAAGATTATTTTATTGAGGCTATTAAGATTATAATAAGATAAAGATAACCTCTTTTTCATTCCACATTTAACATATATCGAATGTATAGAATATAAATGTTCCAAAATGACTTCAATATCAAATACTGTTTTTTTTCCATTTATGTTAACTAAAAGAAAAGTTAGTCCTTCTCCTATAAATTTGCTATTTTGGAAATATGAGGTTAATTTCAACAATGACAATATGTAGGGAATTCAACACAAAATAATCAAATCTGAAAATGTATAAGTTGTAAAAATAAAAAATATAAAAAATATAGATTTTATAAAATATAATTCAAATGATTTATATAAATTAACGCACTAAGTTTGAAGGCCGAAGATTGAATAGTGTTAAGGTCATTGCATGTTTAACATTTCTGGCACTTAACTGTGGTTGTTGCAGTCGCTGATTCAGGCATGGTTAGCTTACAGTTATTGTTCAAGCTTCGAGCAAACTCCTCTAAGTAGGGAGGAGCTAGAAGCTAGCAGCTAGCTACACATCTCTGGCTTTCTCGCACTGCACAGTGATAAGTCCTGTGCTGTTGCATATTCTGCCCAATATCACAGATGCTACCCCCCATGCCAGTGTCAGCCAATGTCGCTTACATGTCACTCTTTTGGTCATCACCCACTCCGAAGCAATGACAAGATACTGCTTCCCCTCTTTTTCCAGGAAGATGGAGGGGCAGACTGGGCCGATGCGTGTGCTGGTGACTGGTGGTAGCGGTCTGGTGGGCAGAGCCATAGAGCGAGTGGTGAAGGAGGAAGGAGGTGCGAGAGAAGGAGAAGAATGGATCTTCCTGTCCTCTAAAGATGCTGACCTAACGTGAGTCCCTCTCACTCTCAGCTAGAAGGAACTGGTCTGTGTTCCTGTGTTTATGCTTCTAAGGCAGGGTGGTTGTGAACATACCCTCCACTAGATTCTGTCAAAAATCAAGTCTGTCCTGGTGAGTCTGGAGCTTGGTGCTCATTGGTTAATTCAATAAATAGGTGTGGATTAAGAATGGAGTCAGTGGTTCCAGGGAGCCTTACAGATCTAGAGTCCAAATCTAGAGTATCCACGCAAGGCCAAGAGACACACCAGGTCCACACCAGGCTCATTGGCCTATATTCTCTGCTCAGTTCGGCTTTATCCTCACACATCGCCCAGGTGTCAGTGACAAGGAGGCTGATGCCCTTCTCTGAGGAAATTCAGAGTTATGCCATAAAGGGGATTTTAGCCCCTGCTAGAAGAGGGTCCTTCGAGTAATGCTATAGAAGAACCACTTCTTGGTTTTGTATTAGAGATGCGTGAGTGTGAAGAACCTTTAAATCGGTTCTAAGCCAAAGCAGTGGCGCATTAGACAGCTGAGCCACTCGGAGCTCCAGAATTTCACGATTTGTGAACCCTAGCTTTTCTGGAAGTTGGCATGTGGCTGATGCAGCCGTTTGTTTGTTTCTCCTTTTAGAAATGCATCTGAGACGAAGGCAGTCTTCGAGAAACATCGTCCGACACACGTCCTTCATCTGGCGGCCATGGTGGGAGGCTTATTTCGGAACTTAAGAGAGAACTATGATTTCTTGGTAAGGCCTGCACACCAAGCACATGTAGAAATAGATGATGGTTAATATCTGTGAAATGTGAACTTGGATTGTCCTCCAGAGAAAGAACTTGGCCATCAACGACAACGTGCTGCACACAGCTCATGAGTTCAACGTGGTGAAAGTGGTCTCCTGTTTGTCGACATGCATCTTCCCCGACAACACCACCTACCCCATTGACGAGACTATGGTACTAACACTCGGTGACACCCTCAGAGTGACCTTATTCGATTCAGCAACCATACAGCACTCAAACACTCAGTTAACTCATCTTCATCGTTCTCACTCAGGTCCACAGAGGTCCTCCTCATTCATCTAACTTTGGGTATGCCTACGCTAAACGGATGCTCGATGTCTACAACAGGTCAGGGTTTATGTACATATCATTGTGTGGATTTATGCTCAGTTGTTTTCTAGAGGTTTTAGAGGTCTAGGGGTCTATTTATGCAGTCATACACTAGAAATGCCATAGAAATGCTACTTCCATAGGCAACTATGTTTGGAATAGGTTCTTTACTGATTTAAAGGCTCCTCACATCCATCTCTATTCCAAATACTGTTCTCTAAAAGGGTATCTTCTTCTGCCACTGCTGGTAGACCCGTATGACCGTAAGCTTCCATACACTTGCAGATTCAGCTCCTTCCTTCACACTATGGTCTTTGGTCACGCCAAAATGTAATCAATCATTCCTTCAGTTCAGAGACGGCACTGTGCCACCTCTTCTCAATTTCTGAGTCCCGTCACACACCC
This sequence comes from Salminus brasiliensis, assembly GCF_030463535.1. Lineage (NCBI taxonomy): Eukaryota > Metazoa > Chordata > Actinopteri > Characiformes > Bryconidae > Salminus > Salminus brasiliensis. Next base: position 2,885,657 of record NC_132892.1, on the reverse strand, counting down.
CACAGGTATTTATAGCCCCATCATCCTGCAGGAGCCTGAAGTTACTACCATCTTAAAAAGGCAAGGTGACTCATTTTTGTCTGGGGAGCTTACTGTATTAATATAAAAATACACTTTTTTAAAATGACAAATTAGGCGGTATGAAAATACCATTTTTAAGCAGTAGCACGATTGCAGTTGTGGACTAAATTGGGTCTGAAAACCCAGTTATACACTGTTATGCTCTTAGATTACACCTGTGTTTGCATGGGAATGGGGATTTCCCTGATTTAACACACTGAGGTACTCATTAATGACTCTAATAGAGCCGGGAAGTATTAAACACTACTGAGCTCTTGGGTTTAACAGCCATGTATTTATTTGTTATGTTATGGTCCATAAAAAAAATAGTGCATTTTTTGTTTGTGCAGAGCCTATTTTGAGCAACACGGACGGCTGTATACTTCCATTATCCCCACAAACGTCTTTGGTCCCCACGACAACTTCAACATAGAGGACGGGCATGTCCTGCCTGCACTGATCCACAAGGCCCACATTGCCAAGAGTAAGAGACACAGCGAAACGGACTGTTTACTACAGAAGTCCAGAGTCGCCGCGCACTGTTTCTCATTCCACCTCACATCTAAATGTGTGTTTTTAGGGAACGGCACAGCTCTGGAGGTCTGGGGCTCTGGTCGTGCACTTCGGCAGTTCATCTACTCGCTGGACCTGGCTCGTCTCTGCCTGTGGGTGTTGAGAGAATACGACGAGGTGGAGCCCATCATGTTGTCAGGTACCCTTGTTTTATCATAATGAAGAAATCCATTATTGGCTGAATGACCCAAAGAGGGGGCTGGCATAAGATCTGCAGCTGTCAGAAAGGTCTGTCTCTGTCATCCACCCATTTTCATTCTGTTCCAGTTGGGGAGGAGGAGGAGATCTCCATTAAGGATGTTGTGGATATAATAGTCAAAGCCTCTGAGTTCACGGGACCTGTGATTGTATCCTTTCAGCTTGTTTTGCACATAAATATCAGGTATTTGAGGTTAAGTATTTATTTACAAACAGCTAAAGCTAAAACGTACCATTACTATATTCCATGCACAGATGGTAAATAATACAGATTTCCCGATCTGATCCAGTGACTCTGAAAACCCAGCCCTCTCCACTTAGCACCTGCTTGCTGGGAGCTTGTATCTATCTGTGGGCAGGTAACTTGGTTCCAGATATCAGAACCTCAGTAATAACTGCGCTGAGATCTGGTCTGGTCTCCAAAATCAGGTGAAAACAAACCCCACAGGCCGACAGGTTTGCCTTGACCTTCCGTGTTCAGTACGACGCCAGCAAATCTGACGGTCAGTTGAAGAAAACAGCCAGCAATGCCAAACTCCGCCGCTACCGCCCAGACTTCAGCTTTACTCCTTTCCACAAAGGTAGGCATCCCATACGGTAGCTCACATTACCTGCAGAACTGCACACAAGGCTTGAAGTTGAAGTGGCTGAACCACTGCTGTCTTTCCTCAGCCATCAAGGAGACGTGTGACTGGTTTGAGGCCAATTACGACAGTGCACGAAAATGAGAGTCCTGCCATCTGCTGTCAGCTTGAACAGGCACAGGGGGAAGCAACACTATACTAGGAGGGTTTTAATGCTATGACTGATCGGAGTATGTGAACATGCCATTGATTTGTGCAGATTTGAGATTTGGGAATTGGGGAAAAGGGATTTGCTGGCAACAGATAGCTCTGAGACTGTGAACACCAAACCACTGTGAATGTCTTTGTTTACATCTTCATTTCTTTATTATGCAAAAAACAAATAAGCACAAAACAAAAGCTGTATCGGATTCTTGCCTTTACTTGGTTTTATATAATGGAATTGTTTTAGTCGGACCTCGATCTGCAGATTGTTTACAACCTTGTAGAAACTGGTAAAGCCCCACAGTGTTAGGGCTAGGAAAGGGACTAGGGTAAGGGTTAGCTTTTGGGTTGAGGTTAAAATTAGGTTAGGGTTAGGTTGAGGTTTAAATTAAAGTGAATTTATTAGAGATAGACAAAAGTATTGGGACACCTGCTCATTTATTGTTTCTTCCGAAATTAAGGGTATTAAGAAAGGAAGAAGAGCATTAGTAAGGTCAGGATGTTGGATGATCACCCTTATACCTCAACTTCAACTCCCCAACTCATTCCAAAGGTACTGGATGGAGCACCAACCATCATTCACAGAAAGGGTTGCCGAGATTTCTTTTTGCTGCCTATTTTACCTGAAATACCTCATTAATTATCATGTGCAGAATGATTATTGTGGTGCTTTTTTAGAATATTTAGGGGTTACATAGCTCCAGATGTGCCTTTTTAGTTGATGTCTGACTTTGTATTTAAAATAAATGCCAAAATAAATAAATGAATGAATCTGTCAGTGTCCACAAGCCTTTTCTTTTTTAATCCTGGGCCTCTACCTATTGGTCACCCCCCATTTATGTACATCTACACCCATACATGCATACATACATATGTATATACACATACACAGACTTACAGAAATACATAAGGTGTTCCTCATTGACCTTAATGTGACCCTTCCTAGGCCTCTGTTTCTACAATGGCCGACTTATCAGGCAGGTGTGCTCTGTGAAGGGTCTCCAGTTGCCAATGACTCCTTTCACACACTGAACTCAGCACACCTTGACCTCACTTAGCTAGGCAGATAGCAGATATAACTTTCTGTTGTATCTGCTTTGGTAATTTTTATCATTAATGTTTAAAACAGTCTGGACAGAGGAGGATGGGTCCCCCTTGTGAGTCTTGGTTCCTCCCAAGGTTTCTTCCTCCAGCTCTGAGGGAGTTTTTCCTTGCCACTGTCGCCGTTGGCTTGCTCACGGGGGTCTTTGACGCTTCATGTTATTCCTTCTTTCTTCTCTGTCTCTGTTCTTTATTAAGTACTAATTATGTAAAGCTGCTTTGTGACGACAACAGTTGTAAATCCAGGCCTCCATCCAGGCCATTTGCAGGGCATTGTCACCAACCAGTATGCAAGTCAAACAGTCTCTTTCCCGGAAAGGAAGTGGTTAACGCTTGTCGGTGGGCTGGACACCACTGACTGGTCATCTTATCTGGTCATGTTCTTCAGTTTTTTGGCCTTTCACCAATTCACTGCCATCACAGACCACAAGCCGTTGGTGGATGAGGATCCTACAGTCAGGCACCCTTGCTGGGCTGTTGAGCTAGACCTCCTTGACTAGACCCTAGTGTTAAATATAAAGACTTATCATATGATAAAATGCAGATGTCATGTCCTGTCACCCTCACAGTACACTGCCTATGTACCGGATTATCTCAGAAACCCCTTACACCTTTACCTGTAACTCAGACAACCACTGATCATCACAGACAGGAATAGTTTAATGGCCTGGACTGTCAAACGAGAGACAGCAGCTCAATATGTCACACAATCACAAGCCTAGCTCACATCCAGATGGATAGACCTGCATGAACTACATCTCTTTTTCCCCATAAGATGTGGTCCCAGTTTCTCTGGCTTAGGATGTGGCTTAAGACAGCCTCTGTCCAAGGAGCCGACTCGTTTCAGTGAACCGATTTAAAGCAAAGCAATGGGATCACTTTCGGTTTCTTATAGAATTCTAATACAATTAGAAAGCACTGTCAAACTATCATCAATATACATGATTAGGAATGACTTTGTAAAATTACAATTACGTGTACTCTCTCTGTGTAGTCTGAAGCTTTTTGCTAAATAGACTCATGAGTCGAGTCAGTCTCACGAAGCCGAAAGAATCGATTCAGATAGTCACTGAATCCATTACTAACCGAGACTAACCCTGCCGAGCTAGCAAATTATAAATTATAAAGCTAGCATTATAATTTGTTCGATAGCATAACATTACCATTAAGCTCCTGATTAAACACAGAGATTTTAAGATACAAATAAATAAAATTGAGAACATTTTAATTTGATGTGTTTATCAGTTTTACTCTTTAAATCTTCTTCTGGCTTGTTAGCATGATAGCTAACCTGCTATCTGACTAGGCCGCCTGTTATACTGAGAATATAACTCACTGTAGTTACAGAGAAAACCTAACATTTAAACCAGATAAAGTAATTAACACTTATTTTATTTATTTTTGCAGCATAAATCCTGTTTTCATGTGTATTTGTGTGAATTGGCTTTTATTTGGGATGCCAAGTATCTGCCTCACAGCAGCCATCAGTTTTCCTTCAGTTTCAGCAGGATAATGTTTAAATTATATATTTTGTTAAAGTAATGATGTGGTTTCTCAGGATAATGTTTAAATTATATATTTTGTTAAAGTAATGATGTGGTTTCTCAGGATAATGTCTAAATTATGAGTTTTGTTAAAGTAATGATGTGGTTTCTCAGGATAATGTCTAAATTATGAGTTTTGTTAAAGTAATGATGTGGTTTCTCAGGATAATGTTTAAATTATATATTTTGTTAAAGTAATGATGTGGTTTCTCAGGATAATGTCTAAATTATATATTTTGTTAAAGTAATGATGTGGTTTCTCAGGATAATGTCTAAATTATATATTTTGTTAAAGTAATGATGTGGTTTCTCAGGATAATGTCTAAATTATATATTTTGTTAACGTAATGATGTGGTTTCTCAGGATAATGTCTAAATTATGAGTTTTGTTAAAGTAATGATGTGGTTTCTCAGGATAATGTCTAAATTATATATTTTGTTAAAGTAATGATGTGGTTTCTCAGGATAATGTCTAAATTATGAATTTTGTTAAAGTAATGATGTGGTTTCTCAGGATAATGTCTAAATTATGAATTTTGTTAAAGTAATGATGTGGTTTCTCAGGATAATGTCTAAATTATATATTTTGTTAAAGTAATGATGTGGTTTCTCAGGATAATGTCTAAATTATGAGTTTTGTTAAAGTAATGATGTGGTTTCTCAGGATAATGTCTAAATTATGAATTTTGTTAAAGTAATGATGTGGTTTCTCAGGATAATGTCTAAATTATGAGTTTTGTTAAAGTAATGATGTGGTTTCTCAGGATAATGTCTAAATTATATATTTTGTTAAAGTAATGATGTGGTTTCTCAGGATAATGTCTAAATTATGAGTTCTGTTAAAGTAATGATGTGGTTTCTCAGGATAATGTCTAAATTATATATTTTGTTAACGTAATGATGTGGTTTCTCAGGATAATGTCTAAATTATATATTTTGTTAACGTAATGATGTGGTTTCTCAGGATAATGTCTAAATTATGAGTTTTGTTAAAGTAATGATGTGGTTTCTCAGGATAATGTCTAAATTATGAATTTTGTTAAAGTAATGATGTGGTTTCTCAGGATAATGTCTAAATTATATATTTTGTTAACGTAATGATGTGGTTTCTCAGGATAATGTCTAAATTATGAGTTCTGTTAAAGTAATGATGTGGTGTCTCAGGATAATGTCTAAATTATATATTTTGTTAACGTAATGATGTGGTTTCTCAGGATAATGTCTAAATTATGAGTTTTGTTAAAGTAATGATGTGGTTTCTCAGGATAATGTCTAAATTATGAGTTCTGTTAAAGTAATGATGTGGTTTCTCAGGATAATGTCTAAATTATGAATTTTGTTAAAGTAATGATGTGGTTTCTCAAGATAATGTCTAAATTATGAGTTCTGTTAAAGTAATGATGTGGTTTCTCAGGATAATGTCTAAATTATGAGTTCTGTTAAAGTAATGATGTGGTTTCTCAGGATAATGTCTAAATTATGAATTTTGTTAAAGTAATGATGTGGTTTCTCAAGATAATGTCTAAATTATGAATTTTGTTAAAGTAATGATGTGGTTTCTCAGGATAATGTCTAAATTATGAATTTTGTTAAAGTAATGATGTGGTTTCTCAGGATAATGTCTAAATTATGAATTTTGTTAAAGTAATGATGTGGTTTCTCAGGATAATGTCTAAATTATATATTTTGTTAAAGTAATGATGTGGTTTCTCAGGATAATGTCTAAATTATGAGTTTTGTTAAAGTAATGATGTGGTTTCTCAGGATAATGTCTAAATTATATATTTTGCTAAAGTAATGATGTGGTTTCTCAGGATTATGTCTAAATTATATATTTTGTTAAAGTAATGATGTGGTTTCTCAGGATAATGTCTAAATTATATATTTTGTTAAAGTAATGATGTGGTTTCTCAGGATAATGTCTAAATTATATATTTTGTTAAAGTAATGATGTGGTTTCTCAGGACAATGTCTAAATTATATATTTTGTTAAAGTAATGATGTGGTTTCTCAGGATTATGACCTATTTTCTTGATAGTTTGACCAGTTATGTCAGTGCAGTGACTTGCTGAGAGTTTGACTTGCTGAAATTTAGCCATATGTGGTATTAATGACTTATTACTTTCATAAAGAAAGTAACCTAATTAATTCAGGAATATATGTCACTATTTAAAGTTTCTAATGTTATAATGGTATATTGGGTTGTTTAGTGTGTGTGTGTGTCCTGCTCCACACGTCAGTCTCTGGGGTACTAACTGTACATATCAAGGGTTCTGCAGCTGTAGTGTGAATTTAGTTCCCCACACTCGGATATAAAAGTACTGCACTGTCGCATGGATTTACTGGGTTTGAGGGAGATTAATGAACTATTTTCTTGTCTCTACATCACTTTTCTAGACTCCAGACATTCAGCACAGAGCCTCCAGAGCCCAGCTGTGTGTCCCCGAAGAGCTACAACTCGATGCATCAGCCTCTTTATTTCAGTAAAGCAGTTCAGACATTTACATTACATTTAAGACATTTAGCAGACGCTCGTCTCCAGAGCGACTTACAAAAGTGCTTTGATATTTACCCAAAACCTCAGCTAGTTTGAATAGACTAAAAATTCAAAGATTCCTCTAATCTTAGACTCTACTAAACACAAGTCAACAAGGTGACCACTCTGCTATTCGCCCAGACATGAGGTGAGGAACACAAGTACAGTATGGTGGTGAATTTCAGACATTGTTCCTTTTGGGTTTCTTTTATTTTGGCCAAATTGCTATGGGTTGTACTACAACCAGAGATATTGTATGGCATTGTGTGCAGGACCACCTGATGTACGTTGTGTGTTTAATTACAGAACTGCTGTGTAGGCCTGTCACAGTGATCATGCTATCAACTTATTGACAATATATGGACATGACATCTTTTTTTCTGGCCTTGATTTTTTCCCACTGTGTTTCTCTTGAACATCACCAATATTCTCACCCAGTGCTTCATTAACAGAGCCTCCATAAACACAGAAGGGACGTCTCTGCTTAGTAGCTGAGCAGCTATGAAAGACTATTGCATCCCAGGAAGTTTGGATTTGGAAGAAATCATTCCTCTGAAACAGCCTGCTTTTAAAAGCTGAATTAGACAACGAAGGAGTGGTCAGCAGTTTTTCTTGGTGGGGCAGGTTTTTGTTACAGTTATTCATCATAATAATCCACCATAAACCTTCTACAGATGCACAAATCTGGATAAAATCTTGTGTATGTAAACTTCTGGTTTCTACTGTATGTGAGGATCAGAGCTTACTGAAGATCTGCAGAAGGTTGAGAGTTTGTTGTGGTGGGAAAACTAAACGCTGTGTCGGACACGCTGTCCCTTAATGAGACACAAACAGCAGGAGACAGAAGACCAACAGAGAATCAAAGACCTGGTTGAAACACATGGATTTATTTCTTTATTAATATTAGTTTTATTATTTTATCTTTAGGATGTTTGTCAATATTATAATAATTGTGCCACCGTGTTTCTTCTTTCTGATACTGTCTGATGTTTTGAATGAATGAATTAAGATGTTGTTGATCTTCATGATGTGTTTGCTGACCCTGCCTCTGATGAGCATGAGAGTCCGCCTGTCCCTCAGAAAGTCAGTAACAGAGGGCGAGAGGGAGCGGGTTATCCTGCAGGCCTGTGATGAAGCACACACCAGGAGCCGGAGCTGAGTGTCATATTTCACCACAGCTGTGCTGTTATTTCCCGATTACACACGACCTTCAGTCTAATACTGGTTTAATACAACAGTTCAGAAAGTTAATGAGTAAGAAATGAATCAGCTGAGTCGTGACCGAAGCGCTTCATATGTTTAATGGCAGCGTGTCCTTCCGCCCTGCGCAGCCTGCCCTGCGCTCCTCACACAGACCCACTAATGAAACCCCGCTTCCCGCTCACGCTCCTCTCTCCTCCCTCGTCCTGTTAGTTTGGTGCCAGGTCGTCCTTGTTTTCTTCAGTTCTGGGCTTTTCCGTTACTTCTCGGTTCACTTTATGGTTTATAGAATCAGAGTTCAGCGGAGTGATTCGGTGTTCGTGAAAAATAGTGCCGTAAATAGTAGCGAACAGCTGGATTAGTCCGCGTCTCAACCAATCAGCTGCGAGTCCGGAGCGCCACTGGTTAAACTACTGGTTCTGAGGTCCCACCTCTCAGCAAAACGAGCCAATCAGCTTGCGGGTTGTCCCGGATGTAGAGATCAGCGCAGTCTCTTTTTAGGCCTTTTTTAACGAACAGCTACAAACTGTTCATCCGAGTTTGATCAGATTTTATCAGAGATTTAAAACATGGCTCTGAAACGGTGATCTGACCTTCAGCCTCAGCCTGGTCCCCAGTTAACAGACTCCACTGGAAGGGGTCTGGCTTCAGGGCAAAGTTGTGGCCTTTTTCATTTTTGGGACTATATTTTAACTGTTAATTCTGCAGAATATTTAATATATAATCAGTAAAAAATCTCCTGCAATTCCTTTATTAAGCAGATAACAACCGTTAGAGGAGCGCTGGGGCAGAATTAGGGTTTCCTTGAATTACTATTATTATTACTATTACTATACTATTATTATTGTCACATTCATTATTATTAATGTGACATAAACCATGTTTATTTTAAACAAAAAAAATGATGAATTGAATCCTTTAATCTACTACTGACTATAATTTACACTAAACTAACAATACGTTAAAAATTAGATTAAGAAGTCTCAATCTTTATACTGGTTCTAGAAAAAAATATATATATAGATAGATATATAGACAGACAGACAGATAGATATAGATAGATAGATAGACGGAGAATAATTGAGTGAATTATAATTAGATTGTTAATGTATTTTTTGTATGTAATTTACTGTTACGCTCCCCAAAATCCACAGAGCACTTCCTGCGTTTGACCACCAGAGGGCGCCAATGCGCTCCGTGTCCTGAAGCTCCCAGTGATGAAGGTGATAAACCCCGTGTTTATTTTAAACAAAAAAAATGAAGGATTAATTTAATCCTTTAATTTACTACTGACTATAATTTACACTAAACTAACAATACGTTACAAATTAGATTAAGAAGTCTCAATCTTTATACTGGTTTTAGAAGAAAAATAATAATAATAAAATAAAATAAAATATATATATATATATATATATATATAGAGAGAGAGAGAGAGAGAGAGAGGGAGATAGATTTCTAGACCAGTGATGTTAGTGATGTCTATCCTAAATCTGAAGCTTCGAATCACTGTGTCGATACTCAAATAATCACGTGACTTCTGACGTCCGCCGTCCCAGTTCGGCACACAACCACGTGACTGCTTCACAAACTTTGAAAATATATATATTTTTTTATTTTGGAAGTTAAATGATGAGAATAATTGAGTGAATTATATTGTTTTGAATTAGATGTGTATTAGATTGAATTAGATTGTTAATGTATTTTTTATATGTAATTTACTGTTACGCTCCCCAAAATCCACAGAGCACTTCCTGCGTTTGACCACCAGAGGGCGCCAATGCGCTCCGTGTCCTGAAGCTCCCAGTGATGAAGGTGATAAACCCCGTGTTTATTTTAAACAAAATAATTAATTAAATTATTAAAAAAATTAAATTAAAAAAATTAATTTAATCCTTTAATTTACTACTGACTATAATTTACACTAAACTAACAATACGTTACAAATTAGATTAAGAAGTCTCTAAACCACGTGACTGCTTCACAAACTGCTTTAAAAATATTTTTATTGTTTTTATTTTGGAAATTAAATGATCAGAATAATTTAGTGAATTCTAATTGTTAATGTAATGTATTTTTTATATAATTTACTGTTTTATGTGTTTATAGTAGAATACACTGCATTATTCAACATTACAACTTTTTTTTATTTTTAACTAAGTATTGTGCCCAGCCCTGGATGTCTCAGTAATGAGATTTTGAAGACCAGCACAGATAACAGTGTAGTTTTCTCAGTTATTTTTACTGAAACATCAAATGCCGTGTTTTTAACGCGCAGGAATAAACGCCCCGCTCCCCAAAATCCACAGAGCACTTCCTGCGTTTGACCACCAGAGGGCGCCAATGCGCTCCGTGTCCTGAAGCTCCCAGTGATAAGGGGTGATAAACCCAATGTTTAGATAGATAGATAGATCACTTTATTTATCCCACGGGGAAAGTCAGTTTTTACAGCAGCAAAATCAAACAAGAGAGCAGCATAATAAAGGCACTTAAGGCACTTTTTATTTTAAACAAAAAAAACTAACAATACGTTAAAAATTAGATTAAGAAGTCGTCTCAATCTTTCTACTGGTTCTAGAAATATATATATATAAAAATATATATATATAAATATACACACAGCTTGTTCACCAAATCCACAGAGCACTTCCTGCGTTTGACCACCAGAGGCCGCCAATGCGCTCCGTGTCCTGAAGCTCCCAGTGATGAAGGTGATAAACCCAAACGACAGTCCGAATAGAACACACACACACGCACACACACACACACACACACACACACACACACACACACACACACACACACACACACAGACAATCAGTTGAAGGGAATCAGTACTCAGGTGACCCTGATCGTGGGAACTGTTTGTGATTGGTAGAGTGTGAGCATGTGAGTGTGATGTCCTCTGTGTGGATAGGTTCAAGGAGGTTTTATTATTTTTAAAACTATAATATTTACAATATAAATTACTAATTTAAAAATTATTAAAATTCTGATATGATATGAAGAATGATATGATCAGAAGTTTTATCGGATGTATTTGTAGCAGTGGGTGTTTTGTTCGCTATGCACTTGGTTCACAGATGATCAACCACTTTCCTTGAGCCTGGAATTCTACCTCAGCCAGAGATCACCTTTATGTCTTGGTCGACTCCATCTTGATTCGCTGTGAGAAACAATATAGTCATTAGAAAAGTCACGGCTGTGTGGGCAGATGGATGTACCTTGAGGGCAATGTAGCGCTCCTCCATGAAGCAATCATGCACAAGAACAGCTGGGTGGAGGTATACTCCCCCAAAACTGTGGTGAACTTCTTCATTTTTCTCGGCTCCTTTATCTCAGCTCTGCACTTGGGTCCCTTCCACAATCTAGGCATCTTAGGTTCGAATCCCCCTCTGGGTTGGACTGCCATATTACAGATACTACACCCATTAAAAAAAACAGCAAGATCTCGAGCAAAGAGTCACCTGAATTTAAAAAACCCTGACTTTAGAAGAAACAATAAATCAGCAGGTGTCCAAATACTTTTGGTTTACTTGATGGTTAAGTGGCTCTGGAGGAGTGTTGAAGATATCCTGAATTAAACATGTATTTTTTAATACTCTTGATTTCAGAAGACACAATGAATGAGCAGGTGTCCCAATACTTTTGTCCGTATAGTGTATCTTGAGTTACATCAGGTTGAAAGTTTTATTTGTCACATACTTCACATACACATACAGCTGTGAAATGCTTTGATAACTGTCAGATATTAATATCTGATTATTATCACCTCCATCATCAAAGCATTTCTCTACTAGTCGTACTGTCTGATCATTCCATATGGAGATCCCTTAAACCCCTTCCAGAAGCAGCCATGCAAGCCCAAGCCTCGACACTACCTCCACCATGCTTGACTGATGAGCTCTGGTATTTTCCTTCTGTTGCTAGAGATCAACGGTGGATTAGGACACCTTCAACCCTGCTCTGTGGAGGTGAGCTGAAATGCAGTTCATGACCAGGTGTGGCCTGTTCCCTTATAGTTTTATGGCGAATAAGGAGATAAAAGGTCTGGAGTTGATCCCAAGTTGTGGATTTGCATTTGGAAGCTCTTCCTAGGAACTCTCAATGCAAAGAGAGGTTGATGCAAGTGAAGGGAGCCGAGGGAGAAAGGGTGTTCTCAATTCTTTCCTCGCTGAATAAAAAACCTTCCCCACATCTAGTCGAGCTAAGAACTCTCTGGAGGAGGCAGGCACCTCGCCGTCAGAGTTCACAGTCAAGAGAGGCCTTCAAGAAGGTAAATATAGAGCGTTTACGTCAAGATGCAAACCACTGGTAACACTCAAGACCAGAAAGGCCGGACCTCCAAGCAGACGCTGTGCAGAGCATGGCCTGGCCTGTTCGCCTGCCTCTGCTCTCTGGGGAGGTTCTGGATTTTTGTGTTTGATTAAATCTTTGGTTTAGTCCAAACCTGGACTTTTGCACTGTGGACTACTATCTGGACCTGCTTCCTTTTCCCTGTTGGATTTCCTGTGACCGGCCTAAGATCCATTTCCATTTAAGGCATTCAGCAGACACTCTTCTCAAGAGCGACTTACAGAAGTGCTTCACTATTCACCCAAGAAGAACCTCAGACAGTTCGAATAGACCTCTAATCTTAGACTCTACTAAACACAAGTCAATATGGAGACCATAATACTCTCCTCTTCACCCAAGTCCTCTCAGAAGAGGAGGGTCTTCAGTCTGGGGTTGAAGACAGCGAGCGACTCTGCTGTTTGGACACCCAGGGGAAGTTCGTTCCACCACTTCGGTGCAGGACAGCCCTTGCAGATCCCACACTGCACCAGTCTGACATCTTGAGAGAGTAAGTCTCCACTTTCTCTTACTTTCTTGGTCCAGAGGTTGGAGTTGTGAGGGCTGTTTCTACCACCCCTTCCCTCAAACCCTGGCTTCAGATGGATCTGCTGGCTAACTGGGTTACTGTGGCTCAGTGTGTATCTTTCCTTTTCTTGCTCAACACCTGAATGTTCACCACCTATTTCTTCTTCATGTGCTGATCTAGTCATCATGCGTTTGCCCCCTGAGTTGTTCCATCTGCCAATGCTTTACTCAGAGCTGAAAGACGCCTTAAGCACCTCTATAAGCAAACCGGCCTTACGGCTCATTTTCTCCTAGGAAACAATATGAAGACAGTGTTAACCATGAAGGTGGTGATGAACCATTTCTCTTATTTATGAAGTTGTTCTTCAGTTCTCGTAAAGCAAACATCACATCATCTACAAAGACAATGCATATTACCCCCCTCTGACATCACTAACCCATCAAAAGGCCGGCTTCCTGTCATTGCTGCCGCCATTTCTTTACGTTGTAAATGGCTCCCTGTCTTCCAGCTAGGTTCCTCTCACGTAGAAAACAGCCATGGTTACGCCGATCTTTAAAGAACATACTCTTGACACTACTGGCCATGGCACTGACCCACTTCACGGCTCGTTCTCTAAAAGGTACTAGAAAATGCAGTGGCTCAATAACTTAATAAAGTGCTTCAATAACTTCATTATAAAAATGATCAGTCCAGTTTTGGCTCCCACCACAGTACAGAGACGGCTCTTTGACACCGTTAACCACAGTATTTTATTAACCCATCTCCAGCCTGTCTGAATGGCAGACAGTTATTTCCACTGGCAAAATAGGAGAGCCACAGGGATCAGTTTTGGGCCCTCCTTATCTTTATGCCACCGCATGGAAATTTCTTTTCTAAGCCGATGACTCTTAATTTTACCTTTAGGACTTTTATCAATATCCTTTACACCCGCCAATCTGTTAAAGCGTTTACAGGACATCAGTCCCTTCAGGTCTTCAAGCAGACTTTTAGGTCAAACTGGGATAAAACTGCAGGAATGCTGACAGGGTCCGGGGGTACCTTTCTTCTAACCTGGACAGAATTACAGTGACCCTCTGATCCACTACTGCCAGAATCCTCAGAGTAGTCTCTGACTCCACGTCAAGGTTTGGTAAAATCAGGTCCCGGAGAATAGGTGAGCAAGGCCTCGACTTGGACACTGGTCCGACCACTGAAATGATACCGTAGGACTAGGCAGACTGGTTAGGGGTGCCTAATAATAAAATATTAATAAAGTAATAATAATAATAATACATTGCTATATAACTAATAATACAGATATATATATATTTTAAAAGAAATGGTAAATGGTCCCAAAGATTTCGGCTGAACCAGGTTTCCTACAACAGGCAGCAAAGCCAGTCGATGGTCCCCAGGCTCGAACTGCTGAAGTTTCTATAGGGTTAAACAGACGCTGCATTTTACAGTGGGCTAAAGCTGCCCCTCGAGCTGGATATAGCTGCTGGACCTGCAGGGTGTGAAAAGGGGCTGAAGTTGGGCTTACCTGCAGCGGCCCAGCGTGGGATTTGTGTGGGCATGTCAAAGTGTGGGCTGCCCAAAGGATGCCCGAGGTGGGCCTAAGGGGGGAAAGTGCTTTGGCAAACAGACAATGTCAAAATAAAAGTCCCTGATATAAACAAACAGGCCGTGTCAAAATAAGTCACTAATACACAGATCATGTTAAAATAAAAGTCACTAATACAAAAAAAAAACGTCATGTCAAAAAAGCCACTGATACAAACAGACTGTGTCAAAATAAAAGTCACTAATACAAACAAGCCAAAATGCTGTGTCAAAATAAATGCTACTAATACAAACACTGTCAAAATAAGTCAGTAATACAAACAATTCAAGAGATTGACAAAATGAAAGACACTAATACCAAAAACTGACCCTGTTAAGATAAAAATCACTTTTAAAAACGTAGCAGTAACACAAAACACTTTCCAACTGGAAGCTGAAATTGGTTTCCCCTCTTTTTGCTGATTATACAATTATGGGAAAACTGATTAACTTCTGTTTTATTGCATTTCAGATACTTTCACATCCTTGGTTTTAGAACTGGACAGGGAAAAGACACTGGAGTTTTATTTATCTTCTTCGTTGTTTGTAAGCAAATGCATAAAACAACAAAACCTCAAGCTAAATTTAAAAGCTGGTCCCTACATAGGAGTTATTTGGTAACTAAACGATTCATAATCAATAATCGGTTATTCTTTTCAATAATCAATAGATCACTCTATTGTCAAAATAGTTGTTTGTTTCATCCCTACTTTTTAATTGTGCAAATTGCTGAACATGCAATGGTAACATGGGCAAGAAAATCCTGACTTATTTGTTTAATTCAGGAAAATCCTAAATCCCCAAAACATTTCATATTTCCTCATTCATATTCAAATAACCAGGATATCTTCAACACTCCTCCAGAGCCACTTCACCATCATATCAGCCTCTGACGTTCTACAGAAGCCGGACTTCCTCAGAACAGGTATCACATCTTGGATGCAAACAGCAGCTCCTTTAGCTCTGAGGATCAGTGTGGCAGTTAAGTGCTGTCTGTTTGAAAACATGTAAATTACTGCTTACTGAACTGACAGCCCGACACTGAGAACACAGCAGTGTTTGCATGCGGAAACTGTGATAAGCGGTTCCACATGGACAAAAGTATTTGGACATCTGCTTATTCAAGGGTATTAAAAACGTATCCTGCTTTTGTTGGAGTAACGGTGTCTCTGCTGACCAGGGAAGAAGACTTTCTACTAGATTTTGGAGGAACACTGCTGTAAATATTTTATTGCAATCAGTGACAAGAGCCACCCCACCTCATCAATGCTGGGGGACTTTATACCCCTCTAGCCCACGTCTGGCATGTTTATCTGCTCCAGAGAGTCCTGTTATGTTGGCAGTACTTCTCTACAGGGACTAGACAAGCTGTGTGTACAAACTTTTGGACGTATATAGTGTATCTTACATCAACATAATAACTTTCATGGGTGTTTAGTCCATCAAATAAATGTGTTGTATAATAAGTGTCGAATAATTTGTTCTTCTCCAGAATGTCAGGTTAGCGTGAAGCATGCCTGGAAGCCAACAGTTTTCAGAAGACCTTAGATGATGTGGTTTAGGGATGTAGAGTGACCTTAATCTACTGTAAAACAGACTGTCTACGAATGGAGAAAGCTCAGGACTGCTGCGACTCTCCCTACAAGGGAACGTCCCGTTACCGTCAGTCTTGAAGGAGGTAAAAAGAATCCATGGGAAACAGCAGAAGACCCCCAGAAGACTCTACAAACTGCAGAAACCTTTGTCCAAGTGTCCACTATTAGAAAATGTTCATGAAAGGAAGCTGATTGCAGCCAAATCTTAATCCTGCTTAAGACCACCTGAATGTTTCACAGTACTTCTGGGAAAATGGGGTAGATGGGGTAGATGAGACACTGCACTGCACGCCAACACCAAAACCTTATCCCAACTGTGAAGCATGGTGGAGGGAGCATCATGGTTTGGGGCTGCTTTGCTGCTTCAGGGCCTGGACGTAGAAGTTTGATTGGATCAAAAATGTCAATTACCTTTACACTCTCTTGCATCTTCTACTGCTGTCTTCAGTGAGTTGAGTTAACGGACCTGTTTTGGTCATAGATATTCAAAACACCAATTAGCCGAGGTATCTGCTGATCCTCCCACTGCATCCCAGCTCAGGCCAGCTATATAAATACAGAAGGATGCTTGCTCACACTTCACAGACTCACAACAGCATCTCCTCCTGCAGGACCTCCAGGAAGACACACCTTCCTTCTAGACACCATGAGCAAGATCATTCTCTACGAGCATTACAACTTCCAGGGTCTCAGCAGAGAGTTCACCTCTGATGTCGCCAACCTGATCAGTCATAATTTTAATGATTGCATCTCTTCTCTGAAAGTGGTCGGGAATCCTTGGGTGGTGTACAGAGATGTCAATTTCGCCGTTCCTCTGGCGGTCTACGAGGAGGGAGAGTATGCCCAAGTGCAAAACAACGACACCTTCTCGTCTCTGCAGCTGGTGACCGAAGACCTGACGAATCCTCAGATCACTCTCTACGAACATGCGAACTACCAGGGCAGAAGTGTTGTGATCAACGCTGAGACCAGCCTCTCCACTCTCTCTTTCAATGGTGTGATCTCTTCTCACAGAGTGCAGAGAGGGGTCTGGGTCCTTTATGAGCAGGCTAACCAAACTGGAAGGATAATGGTGGCCAGAGCTGGTCAGGATGTGACCTTCTATGAGTCGTTCAACGATTGCCTGTCCTACCTGCGTCCTCTGAAGCCTGGGGGTGCCATTGTGAAAGCCGTGCTCCTCTGGGACAATAAGGTGGAAAGCACCAACTCCGTCACCACCAATGCTGTGTGTAGCCTGAACTCCAGCGACCAAGTGAAGCCCTTCTGTCCTAACCTGGGTCGAATGTATGACGTCTTCGTCTCGGAGAGCTTCAGCTTCAGCAGAGCTGCAGGGATCGGCATGGGAACCAAGTTTGATTTGGACCTCAGCGGGCTGAGGCGTGAGTTTGCTGTGAAAGACACCTTCACTGTGGAGAAGGGAACCAACAACACCAGAGTGGAGAAGAAGACCGCAGAAGTCTTCCTTCCGGCCACTGTCCCACCCCACACCAAGATCACTGTTAATCTGGTGACCAAGGAGGTGGATATAAAGGTCCCAGTCAGGCTGATCTACGGTTTGACCGAGGTCATTTGCGGAGAGTACGTATGCCACTCCGAGCTGTCGCTCAGCACTGAGTACAAACAACAGGCCATTTAGCCAGTGAGTACGTGCTTGTGCTTCTCCTTTAAATGATATTCATGAAGCAGTCCAGCTGTTTCCCAATATGCAGAATACCATTACCATCATGCACTGGGTGCGATGATAATACCATGACTCTGCATTTGCTTCTCTTGCAGTTTCACCTGCTTTCCTGCGCATCCTGCTGAGACCTGAAACCCCTGACCTGCACTCCAGAGGACTGTAACGCCCACGCCTCGCTGCATCCTCTGACCTCTACTGGTTTTAATGGAGTAATGCTTTCTTAGTGTAAAAGTAAAAGTAACGTAACACTTGGAGCTTGATGGAATTCATATGAATAATGAGTATGAATAATTTAACTAGGTATGAAATGCTTTACAAATGTTAAATAACTGAGAATCTACACGTGTAACGAAGCCGAGAGCTTCCCAGTTTTCTCTGTACTGTTTCTCTTAATGCTAATAAATAAACACTGAACAGTGGGCCGGCCGTTTGAAGTCAACTGGATGTCTGGAAGTCTATTTTTATTTTTCATTCCAATCAGAAAATGACAATGTCTTAAAATATTAAAAATAATAAGTAAGAAATTAGAAATGTTTAAGATTCTGCACGATTTCTAGGCAACTCTTCAAACGCAAGGATATCTTTGGCGTTTTAAAGCCTTTGAATAAAAAGGTCAGATGGGTTGTGAGTGAAAATAAGCACACGTTATGGACAAAAGTATTTGGACATCTGCGTATTCATGGTTTCTACTGAAATCAAGGGTATTAAAAAAAAACGTATCCCGCTTTTGTTGGAGTAACGGTCTCGACTGTCCCAGAAACAGCTTTCTACTAGACTTCCGGCTCTCTCCTTTAAATTAGGCTGTTATAGTCAGACCTGCCGGAGTCGCCTGTAAGTTGGAAGGTCAGGCCTCTATTGATATAGGTGTGTAAGACTCCAGTGTATAAGACTGATCTATGATATAAGCGTTTCATCTGGTACACCAGGTCTCATAATAGAGAATATTTATCAGCTTACTGAGAAACCATTACTTCACAAGATCCTTTAATCCGCTGATTATTCCATATCTGTGTGTGTTCACCATCTGACCTCCCTACTTCCAGATCCATGAGGTCAGAAGGGGTCTGGAATAGAGATAAGATCCTCTGCCCGACACGGCCCGAGTTCAAACAGTCGGGCACCAAACTATCGGGCCCGAGCTGCATTACACTTGACCTGTAGCGCTGTGTGTAGCCAGCAGGACGAGCCCGACACCAACCTGTCCTGGAATTCTTCGGCCTGCTAAACGGTGCCTTGTTCGTTAATTCTTTTTGATCTTATGTTGTTTCCTAAATGCAGAATTAATGTGTGTAATAGCGTCACTCATCTGCTGCAACAGAGCATTTGCACCAGTCTACAGCCTATTTCAGTGGTTTTGATTAGACTACAGTTTGTTTGACAGGCTTTTATAGGCTGTTAGTATGTAAACAATGTTTATTTAGCATGTAAACGATGTTATTGTTGTTGGTCTGTTGCAGTGTAATGATTGTGCAGTGTTAATCTAAAAATATTTGTTTGTTCTAAAAACTATTTTATATTCCAAAACCTTGTTAAATTTTACTAGAGTAGAGGAAAGTCATCCAGACATTCAGACTTGTGACCTATTCTGCCGATCTTTAGGCCTGTGGATCATTGTTCACATTGTTGGTGTTTTAATTATTTGGAGTTCCAATAATAATTCCTGTATTATTATATATAAGTTTTAATAACAGGTCTCTGCTTCTTCCGAGCTGCACTGGTCATTAACGTCACTCTGAACAGATTTCTCTCATTTCAACAACTCAGAATTGTAGTTAAAAGGTCTGTTTTTTCTACTTGGGGTTTAAATGGGGCTCATAATGACAGTTTATGGAGCGGGGCAGACAGAAGCTCTACACTCTACTGCTGAGATGTTTCTTGTCTATTGAGTCACTGAGGAGGTGTGCAGAGGATGATTTACAAAAACAGTCCCTGTCCAAATACTTACTGTCCTGACTGTACATAAGCCAGATCATATTTATTTGTATAGCGTTTTACAACTGTTGTCGTCACAAAGCAGCTTTACATAATTAGTAATTAGTAAAAGACAGAAAAAAAGAAATAAAGACATTAAAATGTATGGAATTCTCCTATTTACACAAACACACAACATATATTCCTCACATATTAAAATAAATATGATATTAATACTAATGTACTTGATAATTCAGCATAAACAGATACAGAACAGAACACACACATTAAACTCTATATAAACCAAATCATTTACAACCCACAACCTCCTAAACACCAACTTTACACCTTCTGAACCATCAATGGAAAAGTTATTACTGATCAGAATCAATACTTTCATGATGAATAATCAATTCATTCTCAATCAATAAACTTACACTCATGATCCATACATTTATAATCATAATCAATCCACAATCAATAATCAATACACTCACAATCCTAATCAGTAAGATTTATTGATAGAGAATCAGAGCAGAATAATCTTTAATATTGAGCTGAATTGTAGATTATTAATGATGCAGTTTCAACAAGTGGGTTTTTACTCTGCATTAGAACACACACACACACACACACACACACACACACACACACTCTCGGTAACACACACACACACACACTCTCTCTCTCGGTAACACACACACTCTCTCTCTCGGTAACACACACACACACACACACACACACACACACACACAGACACACACTCTCGGTAACACACACACACTCTCTCGATAACACACACACACACACACACAGACACACACTCTCGGTAACACACACACTCGGTAACACACACACAGACACACTCTCTCTGTAACACACACACACTCTCTCGGTAACACACACACACTCTCTCTCTCGGTAACACACACACACACACACTCGGTAACACACACACACTCGGTAACACACACAGACACACACTCTCGGTAACACACACTCGGTAACACACACACAGACACACACTCTCGGTAACACACACACAGACACACTCTCGGTAACACACACACACTCGGTAACACACATACACACACTCTCTCGATAACACACACACACACACACACACACTCGGTAACACACACACTCGGTAACACACACAGACACACACTCTCGGTAACACACATACACACACTCTCGGTAACACACATACACACACTCTCGGTAACACACACACACACACACACACACACACACACACACACTCTTGGTAACACACACACACGCGCACACGCACACACTCTCGGTAACGCACACACACACACACACTCTCTCTCAGTAACGCACACACACACACTCTTGGTAACACACACACTCTCTGTAGCACACACACTCTCTCTAACACATATACACACACACACACTCTCTCTCTGTAACACACACACACACACACTCTCTCTCTCTCTCTCTCTCGGTAACACACACACACAGTCATTCCATATCACACAGACTCACTGAGGAGCCAGTACAATCAAGCCTAAACCCAGCATAGAGGGGTTCAGTGAACGTGGTGCTGAGTGTGTGTAAGTGTGTGAGAGTGTGTGTATCAGAGGAGACTCTGTAGAAGGACACAGTGCCGGCCGGACAGTCCACATACACTCCTACCCTCCTGCAGCCGAAGGGAGGAGTAGAGAGATCAGTTCTGTTATCATTGTGATGAACAGAGTAACTGTTATCAGAGCAGATCAGACTCCAGGACTTCTCATTCCATCCAAATCCACAGTCTGAACCTCCTCCTTTCCTGCTGATGCTTTTATAAGTCAGAGCTACTTCAGCTCCTATCCCGCTCCACTCAGCCTCCCAGTAACAGCGTCCAGTCAGACTCTCTCTACTCATCACCTGCTGCCTCCACCCATCAAACCTCTCTGGATGGTCAGGATACGACTGCAGCTTCTCTCCACACACCACCTTCCTGTTCCCCTCACTCAGAGAGAGACGTCTGTGAGCTGTGTTTGGGTCCAGTGTGAGATCACAGCCGTCTGAACACAAGAAGAGACATTAGAGAGAGAGTGTGTGAGAAAGTGTGCGTTTGTGTGTGCATTTGTGTGAGACAGTGTGCGTTTGTGTGTGTGAGAGACAGTGTGCGCTTGTCTGTTTGTGTGAGGAAGTGTGTGTGTGTGTGTGCGTTTGTGAGAGACAGTGTGCGTTTCCGTGTGCGTTTGTGTGAGAGACAGTGTGTGTTTGTGAGAGTGTGCGTTTCCGTGTGCGTTTGTGTGGTTGTTTGTGTGAGAGACAGTGTGCGTTTGTGTGTGAGAGAGACAGTGTGCGTTTGTGAGAGACAGTGTGCGTTTGTGTGTGTGAGAGACAGTGCGCATTTGTGTGTGCGTTTGTGTGAGTGTGCGTTTGTGAGAGACAGTGTGCGTTTGTGTGTGTGTGTGAGAAAGTGTGTGTTTGTGTTTGTGTGAGAAAGTGTGCGTTTGTGTGTGCATTTGTGTGTGAGACAGTGTGCGTTTGTGTTTTTGTGTGAGAAAGTGTGTTTGTGTGCGTTTGTGTGTGTGTGTGAGAGACAGTGTGCGTTTGTATGAGACTGCGTTTGTGAGAGACAGTGTGGCGTTTGTGTGTGCATTTGTGTGACAGTGTGCGTTTGTGTGTGTGAGAGACAGTGTGCGTCTGTGTGTGTGTGAGAGACAGTGTGCGTTTGTGTGAGAGTGTGCGTTTGTGTGGGTGCGAGAGACAGTGTGCGTTTGTGAGTGTGCGTTTGTGTGTGAGAGACTGTGCGTTTGTGTGTGTTTGTGTTAGAAAGTGTGCATTTAGGTGAGAGACAGTTTGCGTTTGTGAGAGAGTGTGCGTTTGTGTGTGAGAGATAGTGTGCGTTTGTGTGTGTGTGTTTGTGTGAGTGTGCGTTTGTGTGTGTGTTTGTGTGAGTGTGCGTTTCCGTGTGCGTTTGTGTGAGAGACAGTGTGCGTTTGTGTGGTTGTTTGTGTGAGAGACAGTGTGCGTTTGTGTGTGCGTTTGTGAGAGACAGTGTGCGTTTGTGTGAGAGAGTGTGCGTTTGTGTGTGAGTTTGGGAGAGACAGTGTGCGTTTGTGTGCAAGTTTGTGAGAGACAGTGAGCGGTTGTGTGCAAGTTTGTGAGAGACAGTGAGCGGTTGTGTGAGAAAGTGTGCGTTTGTGTGTGAGAGGCAGTGTGCGTTTGTGTGTGAGTTTGTGAGAGACAGTGTGCGTTTGTGTGTGAGTTTGTGAGAGACAGTGTGCGTTTGTGTGTGAGAGACAGTGAGCGTTTGTGTGTTTGTGCGTGAGAGTGTGCATTTCTGTGTGCGTTTGTGTGTGTGGTGGAGAGAGACAGTTTGCGTTTGTGTGTGTTTGTGTAAGAAAGTGTGTGTTTGTGTGAGAGAGTATGCGTTTGTGTGTGTGAGACAGTGTGCATTTGTGTGTGTGAGAGACAGTGTGCGTTTGTGTGTGTTTGTGAGAGATAGTGTGCGTTTGTGTTAGAATGTGCGTTTCTGTGTGTGTGAGTGACAGTGTGCGTTTGTGTGGTTGTTTGTGGGAGAGACAGTGTGCGTTTGTGTGTTTGTGTGAGAAAGTGTGCGTTTGTGTGTGAGAGTGTGCGTTTCCGTGTGCGTTTGAGAGAGACAGTGTGCATTTGTGTGAGAAAGTGTGCGTTTGTGTGTGTGAGAGACAGTGTGCATTTGTGTGTGTTTGTGTAAGAAAGTGTGCGTTTGTGTGTGTGTGAAAGACAGTGTGCGTTTGTGTGTGTGAGACAGTGTGCGTTTGTATTTTTGTGTGAGAAAGTGTGCGTTTGTGTGAGAAAGTGTGCGTTTGTGTGTGAGAGACAGTGTGCGTTTGTGTGTGTGTGAGAGTGTGCGTTTGTATTTTTGTGTGAGAAAGTGTGCGTTTGTGTGAGAAAGTGTGTTTGTGTGTGTGAGAGACAGTGTGCGTTTGTGTGTGTGAGACAGTGTGCGTTTGTATTTTTGTGTGAGAAAGTGTGTTTGTGTGTGTGTGAGAGACAGTGTGCGTTTGTGTGTGCATTTGTGTGAGAGAGTGTGCGTTTGTGTGTGAGAGTGCATTTGTGTGTGTTTGTGAGAGACAGTGTGCGTTTGTGTGCGCGTTTGAGAGACAGTGTGCGTTTGCATTTTTGTGTGAGAAAGTGTGCGTTTGTGTGAGAAAGTGTGCGTTTTTGTGTAAGAGACAGTGTGCATTTGTGTGTGTGTTTGTGAGACAGTGTGCGTTTGTGTGTGCGTTTGAGAGACAGTGTGCATTTGTATTTTTGTGTGAGAAAGTGTGTTTGTGTGTGCGTTTGTGTGTGTGTGAGACCGTTTGTGTGAGAAAGTGTGCGTTTGAGTGAGAAAGTGTGCGTTTGTGAGAGAGTGTGCGTTTGTGTGAGAGTGTGCGTTTGTGTGTGTGAGAGACAGTGTGCGTTTGTGTGTGTGAGAGACAGTGTGCGTTTGTGTGAGTGTGCGTTTGTGTGTGTGTGACAGACAGTGTGCGTTTCTGTGTGTTTGTGTGAGAAAGTGTGCGTTTGTGTGAGAGAGTGTGCGTTTGTGTGTGCGTTTGTGAGAGAGTGTGCGTTTGTGTGTGTTTGTGAGAGACAGTGTGCGTTTGTGTGAGACAGTGTGCGTTTGTGAGAGACAGTGTGCGTTTGTGTGTGTTTGTGAGAAAGTGTGCGTTTGTGTGTGTTTGTGTGAGTGTGCGTTTGTGTGTGTGACAGACAGTGTGCGTTTGTGAGAGAGTGTGAATTTGTGTGTGAGAGACAGTGTGCGTTTGTGTGAGTTTCTGTGTGCGTTTGTGAGAGACAGTGTGCGTTTGTGTGTGTTTGTGTGAGAGAGTGTGCGTTTGTGTGTGAGAGACAGTGCGCGTTTGTTTGTGAGACAGTGTGAGTTTGTGTGTGTGTGTGAGACAGTTTGCGTTTGTGTGTGAGAGTGTGCGTTTCCATGTGCGTTTGTGTGAGTGTGCGTTTGTGTGTGAGTTTGTGAGAGACAGTGTGCGTTTGTGTGTGTGAGAGACAGTGAGCGGTTGTGTGAGAAAGTGTGCGTTTGTGTGTGTTTGTGAGAGACAGTGTGCGTTTGTGGGTGCGTTTGAGAGACAGTGTGCGTTTGCATTTGTGTGAGAAAGTGTGTTTGTGTGCGTTTGTGTGAGAAAGTGTGCGTTTGTGGGTAAGAGACAGTGTGCATTTGTGTGTGCGTTTGAGAGACAGTGTGCGTTTGTATTTTTGTGTGAGAAAGTGTGTTTGTGTGTGCGTTTGTGTGTGTGTGAGAAAGTGTGCGTTTGTGTGAGAAAGTGTGCGTTTGAGTGAGAAAGTGTGCGTTTGTGAGAGAGTGCGTTTGTGAGAGTGTGCGTTTGTGAGAGACAGTGTGCGTTTGTGTGTGTGAGAGAAAGTGTGCGTTTGTGTGAGAGTGTGCGTTTGTGTGAGTGTGCGTTTGTGTGTGTGTGACAGACAGTGTGCGTTTCTGTGTTTGTGTGAGAAAGTGTGCGTTTGTGTGTGTGTTTGTGAGAGACAGTGTGCGTTTGTGTGAGACAGTGTGCGTTTGTGTGAGACTGTGCGTTTGTGTGTGCGTTTGTGAGAGACAGTGTGCGTTTGTGTGTGTGTTTGTGAGAGACAGTGTGCGTTTGTGTGAGACAGTGTGCGTTTGTGAGAGACAGTGTGCGTTTGTGTGTGTGTTTGTGTGAGACAGTGTGCGTTTGTGTGAGACAGTGTGCGTTTGTGTGTGTGAGAGACAATGTGCGTTTGTGTGTGAAAGTGTGCGTTTGTGTGTGTGAGAAAGTGTGCGTTTGTGAGAGACAGTGTGCGTGTGTGTGAGACTGTGCGTTTGTGTTTTTGTGTGAGGAAGTGTGCGTTTGTGTGAGAAAGTGTGTGTCTGTGTGTGCGTTTGTGTGTGTGAGAGACAGTGTGCGTTTGTGTGTGTGAGAGACAGTGTGCGTTTGTTTGTGAGACAGTGTGAGTTTGTGTGTGAGTTTGTGTGAGAAAGTGTGCGTTTGTGTGAGAGTGTGCGTTTGTGTGTGTGAGAGACAGTGTGCGTTTGTGTGAGAGACAGTGCGATTGTGTGTTTGTGTGAGAAAGTGTGCTTTTGAGAGACAGTGCGTTTGTGTGTGTTTGTATGAGAGTGTGCGTTTGTGTGAGAGACAGTGTGCATTTGTGTGTGTGTGAGAGACAGTGTGCGTTTGTGTGTGAGTGAGAGAGTGTGCGTTTGCGTGTGAGTGAGAGACAGTGTGCGTTTGCGTGTGAGTGAGAGACAGTGTGCGTTTGTGTGCATTTGTGTGAGACAGTGTGCGTTTGTGTGTGTGAGAGAGTGCGCGTTTGTGTGTTTGTGTGAGAGACTGTGCGTTTGTGTGTGCGTTTGTGAGAGACAGTGTGTTTGTGTGTGTGTTTGTGAGAGACAGTGTGCGTTTGTGTGTGCTTTTGTGTGTGTGTGAGAAAGTGTGCGTTTGTGTGTGAGAGACAATGTGCGTTTGTGTGTGAAAGTGTGCGTTTGTGTGTGTGAGACAGTGTGCGTTTGTGAGACAGTGTGCGTGTGTGTGAGACTGCGTTTGTGTTTTTGTGTGAGAAAGTGTGCGTCTGTGTGTGCGTTTATGTGTGTGAGAGACAGTGTGCGTTTGTGTGAGACAGTGTGCGTTTGTGAGAGAGTGTTAATTTGTGTGTTTGAGAGACTGTGCGCGTTTGTGAGAGACAGTGTGCGTTTGTGTGAGACAGTGTGCGTTTGTGAGAGAGTGTTAATTTGTGTGTTTGAGAGACTGTGCGCGTTTGTGAGAGACAGTGTGCGTTTGTGTGTGTTTGTGTGAGAGAGTTTGCGTTTGTGTGCGTTTGTGTGTGTGAGAGACAGTGTGCGTTTGTTTGTGAGACAGTGTGAGTTTGTGTGTGAGTTTGTGTGAGAAAGTGTGCGTTTGTGTGAGAGTGCGTTTGTGTGTGTGAGACAGTGTGAGAGACAGTGCGATTGTGTGTGTTTGTGTAAGAAAGTGTGCATTTGTGTGAGACAGTGTGCTTTTGAGAGACAGTGTGCGTTTGTGTGTTTGTATGAGAGTGTGCGTTTGTGTGAGAGACAGTGTGCATTTGTGTGTGTGTGAGAGACAGTGTGCGAGTGAGAGAGTGTGTGAGTGAGACTGTGTGTTTTGTGTGAGTGAGAGAGTGTGTGAGTGAGACTGTGTGTTTTGTGTGTGAGTGAGAGAGTGAGAGACTGTGTTGTGTGCGAGTGAGAGAGTGTGTGAGAGACTGTGTTGTGTGCGAGTGAGAGTGTGTGTGTAAGTGAGACTGTGTGTTGTGTGTGCGCAAGTGAGAGAATGTGCGAGAGACTGTGTGTTTTGTGTGCGAGTGAGAGAGTGTGTGAGAGACTGTGTTTTGTGTGCGAGTGAGAGTGTGTGTGTAAGTGAGACTGTGTGTTGTGTGTGCGCAAGTGAGAGAGTGTGTGAGAGACTGTGTGTTTTGTGTGCGAGTGAGAGAGTGTGTAAGTGAGACTGTGTGTTGTGTGCGAGTGAGAGAGTGTGTAAGTGAGACTGTGTGTTGTGTGTGCGAGTGAGAGAGTGTGTGAGAGACTGTTTTGTGTGAGTGAGAGAGTGTGTGTAAGTGAGACTGTGTGTTTTGTGTGCAAGTGAGAGAGTGTGTGTAAGTGAGAGTGTGTGTGAGAGACTGTGTGTTGTGTGTGCGAGTGAGAGAGTGTGTGAGAGACTGTGTTTTGTGTGCGAGTGAGAGAGTGTGTGTAAGTGAGACTGTGTTTTGTGTGCGAGTGAGAGTGTGTGTGAGAGACTGTTTTGTGTGCGAGTGAGAGAGTGTGTGAGAGACTGTTTTGTGCGAGTGAGAGAGTGTGTGAGAGACTGTGTTTTGTGTGCGAGTGAGAGAGTGTGTGAGAGACTGTTTTGTGCGAGTGAGAGAGTGTGTGAGAGACTGTGTTTTGTGTGCGAGTGAGAGAGTGTGTGAGAGACTGTGTGTTTTGTGTGCGAGTGAGAGAGTGTGTAAGTGAGACTGTGTGTTGTGTGCGAGTGAGAGAGTGTGTGAGAGACAGTGTTGTGTGCGAGTGAGAGAGTGTGTGAGAGACTGTGTTTTGTGTGCGAGTGAGAGAGTGTGTGAGAGACTGTGTGTTTTGTGTGCGAGTGAGAGAGTGTGTGAGAGACTGTGTTTTGTGTGCGAGTGAGAGAGTGTGTGTAAGTGAGACTGTGTGTTTTGTGTGCGAGTGAGAGAGTGTGTGTAAGTGAGACTGTGTGTTGTGTGCGAGTGAGAGAGTGTGAGAGACTGTTTTGTGTGAGTGAGAGAGTGTGTGTAAGTGAGACTGTGTGTTTTGTGTGCGAGTGAGAGAGTGTGTGTAAGTGAGACTGTGTTTTGTGTGCGAGTGAGAGAGTGTGTGAGAGACTGTTTTGTGTAAGTGAGAGAGTGTGTGTAAGTGAGACTGTGTGTTTTGTGTGCGAGTGAGAGAGTGTGTGTAAGTGAGACTGTGTTTTGTGTGTGAGTGAGAGAGTGTGTGAGAGACTGTTGTGTGCGAGTGAGAGAGTGTGTGAGAGACTGTTTTGTGTGCGAGTGAGAGTGTGTGAGAGACTGTGTGTTTTGTGTGCGAGTGAGAGAGTGTGTGAGAGACTGTGTTTTGTGTGCGAGTGAGAGAGTGTGTGAGAGACTGTTTTGTGCGAGTGAGAGAGTGTGTGAGAGACTGTGTTTTGTGTGCGAGTGAGAGAGTGTGTGAGAGACTGTGTTTTGTGTGCGAGTGAGAGTGTGTGAAAGACTGTTTTGTGTGCGAGTGAGAGAGTGTGTGAGAGACTGTGTTTTGTGTGCGAGTGAGAGAGTGTGTAAGTGAGACTGTGTGTTGTGTGCGAGTGAGAGAGTGTGTGAGAGACTGTGTTTTGTGTGCGAGTGAGAGAGTGTGTAAGTGAGACTGTGTTTTGTGTGCGAGTGAGAGAGTGTGTAAGTGAGACTGTGTTTTGTGTGCGAGTGAGAGTGTGTGTAAGTGAGACTGTGTGTTTTGTGTGCGAGTGAGAGTGTGTGTAAGTGAGACTGTGTGTTTTGTGTGCGAGTGAGAGAGTGTGTGTAAGTGAGACTGTGTTTTGTGTGCGAGTGAGAGTGTGTGTAAGTGAGACTGTGTGTTGTGTGCGAGTGAGAGTGTGTGTAAGTGAGACTGTGTTTTGTGTGCGAGTGAGAGAGTGTGTGAGAGACTGTGTTTTGTGTGCGAGTGAGAGAGTGTGTAAGTGAGACTGTGTTTTGTGTGCGAGTGAGAGTGTGTGTAAGTGAGACTGTGTGTTTTGTGTGCGAGTGAGAGTGTGTGTAAGTGAGACTGTGTGTTGTGTGCGAGTGAGAGAGTGTGTGAGAGACTGTGTTTTGTGTGCGAGTGAGAGAGTGTGTGAGAGACTGTGTTTTGTGTGCGAGTGAGAGAGTGTGTAAGTGAGACTGTGTTTTGTGTGCGAGTGAGAGTGTGTGTAAGTGAGACTGTGTGTTTTGTGTGCGAGTGAGAGTGTGTGTAAGTGAGACTGTGTGTTTTGTGTGCGAGTGAGAGAGTGTGTGTAAGTGAGACTGTGTTTTGTGTGCGAGTGAGAGTGTGTGTAAGTGAGACTGTGTGTTGTGTGCGAGTGAGAGTGTGTGTAAGTGAGACTGTGTTTTGTGTGCGAGTGAGAGTGTGTGAGAGACTGTTTTGTGTGAGTGAGAGAGTGTGTGTAAGTGAGACTGTGTTTTGTGTGCGAGTGAGAGAGTGTGTGTAAGTGAGACTGTGTTTTGTGTGCGAGTGAGAGAGTGTGTGAGAGACTGTTTTGTGTGCGAGTGAGAGAGTGTGAGAGTGTGTGTTTTGTGTGTGAGTGAGAGAGTGTGTGAGAGACTGTTTTGTGTGAGTGAGAGAGTGTGTGAGAGACTGTGTTTTGTGTGCGAGTGAGAGAGTGTGAGAGAGACTGTGTTTTGTGTGCGAGTGAGAGTGTGTAAGTGAGACGGTGTGTTTTGTGTGCGAGTGAGAGAGTGTGTGTAAGTGAGAGTGTGTGTGAGAGACTGTGTGTTTTGTGTGCAAGTGAGAGAGTGTGTGAGAGACTGCGTTTTGTGTGCGAGTGAGAGAGTGTGTGTAAGTGAGAGTGTGTGTGAGAGACTGTGTTTTGTGTGCGAGTGAGAGAGTGTGTGAGTGACTGTGTGTTTTGTGTGCGAGTGAGAGAGTGTGTGAGAGACTGTGTTGTGTGCGAGTGAGAGTGTGTGTGTAAGTGAGAGTGTGTGTGAGAGACTGTGTGTTTTGTGTGCAAGTGAGAGAGTGTGTGAGAGACTGCGTTTTGTGTGCGAGTGAGAGAGTGTGTGTAAGTGAGAGTGTGTGTGAGAGACTGTGTGTTTTGTGTGCGAGTGAGAGAGTGTGTGAGTGACTGTGTGTTTTGTGTGCGAGTGAGAGAGTGTGTGAGAGACTGTGTTGTGTGCGAGTGAGAGTGTGTGTGTAAGTGAGACTGTGTGTTTTGTGCAAGTGAGAGAGTGTGTGAGAGACTGTGTGTTTTGTGTGCGAGTGAGAGAGTGTGTGTAAGTGAGACTGTGTGTTTTGTGTGCGAGTGAGAGAGTGTGTAAGTGAGACTGTGTGTTGTGTGTGCAAGTGAGAGAGTGTGTGAGAGACTGTGTTTTGTGTGCGAGTGAGAGAGTGTGTGTAAGTGAGACTGTGTGTTTTGTGCGAGTGAGAGTGTGTGTAAGTGAGACTGTGTGTTTTGTGTGCGAGTGAGAGAGTGTGTGTAAGTGAGACTGTGTTTTGTGTGCGAGTGAGAGTGTGTGAGAGACTGTTTTGTGTGAGTGAGAGAGTGTGTGTAAGTGAGACTGTGTTTTGTGTGCGAGTGAGAGAGTGTGTGTAAGTGAGACTGTTTTGTGTGCGAGTGAGAGAGTGTGTGTAAGTGAGACTGTGTTTTGTGTGCGAGTGAGAGAGTGTGTGTAAGTGAGACTGTGTTTTGTGTGCGAGTGAGAGTGTGTGAGAGACTGTTTTGTGTGCGAGTGAGAGAGTGTGTGAGAGTGTGTGTTTTGTGTGTGAGTGAGAGAGTGTGTGAGAGTGTGTGTTTTGTGTGTGAGTGAGAGAATGTGTGAGAGACTGTGTTTTGTGTGCGAGTGAGAGAGTGTGTGTGAGACTGCGTTTTGTGTGCGAGTGAGAGAGTGTGTGTAAGTGAGAGTGTGTGTGAGAGACTGTGTGTTTTGTGTGCGAGTGAGAGAGTGTGTGTAAGTGAGAGTGTGTGTGAGAGACTGTGTGTTTTGTGTGCAAGTGAGAGAGTGTGTGAGAGACTGCGTTTTGTGTGCGAGTGAGAGAGTGTGTGAGAGACTGTGTGTTTTGTGTGCGAGTGAGAGAGTGTGTGAGAGACTGTTGTGTGCGAGTGAGAGTGTGTGTAAGTGAGATTGTGTGTTGTGTGCAAGTGAGAGAGTGTGTGAGAGACTGTGTTGTGTGCGAGTGAGAGTGTGTGTGTAAGTGAGACTGTGTGTTGTGTGTGCGCAAGTGAGAGA
Organism: Salminus brasiliensis; assembly: GCF_030463535.1. Taxonomy (NCBI): domain Eukaryota; kingdom Metazoa; phylum Chordata; class Actinopteri; order Characiformes; family Bryconidae; genus Salminus; species Salminus brasiliensis. The sequence continues at coordinate 2,854,631 of NC_132892.1, read as the reverse complement.
GTGTGTGAGAGACTGTGTGTTTTGTGTGTGAGTGAGAGAGTGTGTGAGAGACTGTGTTGTGTGCGAGTGAGAGTGTGTGTAAGTGAGACTGTGTGTTGTGTGTGCGAGTGAGAGAGTGTGTGAGAGACTGTGTGTTTTGTGTGCGAGTGAGAGAGTGTGTGAGAGACTGTGTGTTTTGTGTGCGAGTGAGAGAGTGTGTCAGAGACTGTGTTGTGTGCGAGTGAGAGAGTGTGTGAGAGACTGTGTTTTGTGCGCAAGTGAGAGAGTGTGTGAGAGACTGTGTGTTTTGTGTGCGAGTGAGAGAGTGTGTGAGAGACTGTGTGTTTTGTGTGCGAGTGAGAGAGTGTGTCAGAGACTGTGTTGTGTGCGAGTGAGAGAGTGTGTCAGAGACTGTGTTGTTTTCGAGTGAGAGTGTGTGTGTAAGTGAGACTGTGTGTTGTGTGTGCGCAAGTGAGAGAGTGTGTGAGACTGTGTGTGAGAGACGGTGTGTTTTGTGTGCGCAAGTGAGAGAATGTGCGAGAGACTGTGTGTTTTGTGTGCGAGTGAGAGAGTGTGTGAGAGACTGTGTGTTTTGTGTGCGAGTGAGAGAGTGTGTGAGAGACTGTGTGTTTTGTGTGCGAGTGAGAGAGTGTGTGAGAGACTGTGTTGTGTGCGAGTGAGAGTGTGTGTGTAAGTGAGACTGTGTGTTGTGTGTGTGCAAGTGAGAGAGTGTGTGAGAGACTGTGTTTTGTGTGTGAGTGAGAGAGTGTGTGAGACTGTGTTGTGTGCGAGTGAGAGTGTGTGTGTAAGTGAGCCTGTGTGTTGTGTGTGCGCAAGTGAGAGAGTGTGTGTAAGTGAGACTGTGTGTTGTGTGCGAGTGAGAGAGTGTGTAAGTGAGACTGTGTGTTGTGTGTGCAAGTGAGAGAGTGTGTGAGAGACTGTGTTTTGTGTGCGAGTGAGAGAGTGTGTGTAAGTGAGACTGTGTGTTGTGTGCGAGTGAGAGAGTGTGTGTAAGTGAGACTGTGTTTTGTGTGCGAGTGAGAGTGTGTGAGAGACTGTTTTGTGTGAGTGAGAGAGTGTGTGTAAGTGAGACTGTGTGTTTTGTGTGCGAGTGAGAGAGTGTGTGTAAGTGAGACTGTGTTTTGTGTGCGAGTGAGAGAGTGTGTGAGAGACTGTTTTGTGTGCGAGTGAGAGAGTGTGTGAGAGACTGTGTTTTGTGTGCGAGTGAGAGAGTGTGTGTAAGTGAGAGTGTGTGTGAGAGACTGTGTGTTTTGTGTGCAAGTGAGAGAGTGTGTGAGAGACTGCGTTTTGTGTGCGAGTGAGAGAGTGTGTGAGTGACTGTGTGTTTTGTGTGCGAGTGAGAGAGTGTGTGAGAGACTGTGTTGTGTGCGAGTGAGAGTGTGTGTGTGTAAGTGAGACTGTGTGTTGTGTGTGCGCAAGTGAGAGAGTGTGTGAGAGACTGTGTTTTGTGTGCGAGTGAGAGAGTGTGTGTAAGTGAGACTGTGTGTTTTGTGTGCGAGTGAGAGAGTGTGTGTAAGTGAGACTGTGTGTTTTGTGTGCGAGTGAGAGAGTGTGTGTAAGTGAGACTGTGTGTTGTGTGTGCAAGTGAGAGAGTGTGTGAGAGACTGCGTTTTGTGTGCGAGTGAGAGAGTGTGTGTAAGTGAGAGTGTGTGTGAGAGACTGTGTTTTGTGTGCGAGTGAGAGAGTGTGTGAGTGACTGTGTGTTTTGTGTGCGAGTGAGAGAGTGTGAGAGACTGTGTTGTGTGCGAGTGAGAGTGTGTGTGTAAGTGAGACTGTGTGTTGTGTGTGCGCAAGTGAGAGAGTGTGTGAGAGACTGTGTGTTTTGTGTGCGAGTGAGAGTGTGTGTAAGTGAGACTGTGTGTTGTGTGTGCAAGTGAGAGAGTGTGTGAGAGACTGTGTGTTGTGTGTGCGAGTGAGAGAGTGTGTGAGAGACTGTGTTTTGTGTGCGAGTGAGAGAGTGTCTGTAAGTGAGACTGTGCGTTTTGTGCGAGTGAGAGTGTGTGTAAGTGAGACTGTGTGTTTTGTGTGCGAGTGAGAGAGTGTGTGTAAGTGAGACTGTGTGTTGTGTGCGAGTGAGAGTGTGTGTAAGTGAGACTGTGTTTTGTGTGCGAGTGAGAGTGTGTGAGAGACTGTTTTGTGTGAGTGAGAGAGTGTGTGTAAGTGAGACTGTGTGTTTTGTGTGCGAGTGAGAGAGTGTGTGTAAGTGAGACTGTGTTTTGTGTGCGAGTGAGAGAGTGTGTGTAAGTGAGACTGTGTGTTTTGTGTGCGAGTGAGAGAGTGTGTGTAAGTGAGACTGTGTGTTGTGTGCGAGTGAGAGTGTGTGTAAGTGAGACTGTGTTTTGTGTGCGAGTGAGAGTGTGTGAGAGACTGTTTTGTGTGAGTGAGAGAGTGTGTGTAAGTGAGACTGTGTTTTGTGTGCGAGTGAGAGAGTGTGTGTAAGTGAGACTGTTTTGTGTGCGAGTGAGAGAGTGTGTGTAAGTGAGACTGTGTTTTGTGTGCGAGTGAGAGAGTGTGTGTAAGTGAGACTGTGTTTTGTGTGCGAGTGAGAGAGTGTGTGTGAGACTGCGTTTTGTGTGCGAGTGAGAGAGTGTGTGTAAGTGAGAGTGTGTGTGAGAGACTGTGTGTTTTGTGTGCGAGTGAGAGAGTGTGTGTAAGTGAGAGTGTGTGTGAGAGACTGTGTGTTTTGTGTGCAAGTGAGAGAGTGTGTGAGAGACTGCGTTTTGTGTGCGAGTGAGAGAGTGTGTGTAAGTGAGAGTGTGTGTGAGAGACTGTGTGTTTTGTGTGCGAGTGAGAGAGTGTGTGAGTGACTGTTTTGTGTGCGAGTGAGAGAGTGTGTGAGAGACTGTGTGTTTTGTGTGTGAGTGAGAGAGTGTGTGAGAGACTGTTGTGTGCGAGTGAGAGTGTGTGTAAGTGAGATTGTGTGTTGTGTGCAAGTGAGAGAGTGTGTGAGAGACTGTGTGTTTTGTGTGCGAGTGAGAGTGTGTGAGAGACTGTGTTGTGTGCGAGTGAGAGTGTGTGTGTAAGTGAGACTGTGTGTTGTGTGTGCGCAAGTGAGAGAGTGTGTGAGAGACTGTGTGTTTTGTGTGTGAGTGAGAGTGTGTGAGAGACTGTGTTGTGTGCGAGTGAGAGTGTGTGTAAGTGAGACTGTGTGTTGTGTGTGCGCAAGTGAGAGAGTGTGTGAGAGACTGTGTTTTGTGTGCGAGTGAGAGAGTGTGTCAGAGACTGTGTGTTGTGTGCGAGTGAGAGTGTGTGTCAGAGACTGTGTTGTGTGCGAGTGAGAGTGTGTGTGTAAGTGAGACTGTGTGTTGTGTGTGCGCAAGTGAGAGAGTGTGTGAGAGACTGTTGTGTGCGAGTGAGAGTGTGTGTGTAAGTGAGACGGTGTGTTTTGTGTGCGCAAGTGAGAGAATGTGCGAGAGACTGTGTGTTTTGTGTGCGAGTGAGAGAGTGTGTGAGAGACTGTGTGTTTTGTGTGCGAGTGAGAGAGTGTGTGAGAGACTGTGTTGTGTGCGAGTGAGAGTGTGTGTGTAAGTGAGACTGTGTGTTGTGTGTGTGCAAGTGAGAGAGTGTGTGAGAGACTGTGTTTTGTGTGTGAGTGAGAGAGTGTGTGAGAGACTGTGTTGTGTGCGAGTGAGAGTGTGTGAGAGACTGTGTTGTGTGCGAGTGAGAGTGTGTGTGTAAGTGAGACTGTGTGTTGTGTGTGCGCAAGTGAGAGAGTGTGTGAGAGACTGTGTTTTGTATGCGAGTGAGAGAGTGTGTGAGAGACTGTGTGTTTTGTGTGCGAGTGAGAGAGTGTGTGTGAGAGACTGTGTTGTGTGCGAGTGAGAGTGTGTGTGTAAGTGAGACTGTGTGTTGTGTGTGCGCAAGTGAGAGAGTGTGTGAGAGACTGTGTTGTGTGCGAGTGAGAGTGTGTGTGTAAGTGAGACGGTGTGTTTTGTGTGCGCAAGTAAGAGAATGTGCGAGAGACTGTGTGTTTTGTGTGCGAGTGAGAGAGTGTGTGAGAGACTGTGTGTTTTGTGTGCGAGTGAGAGAGTGTGTGAGAGACTGTGTGTTTTGTGTGCGAGTGAGAGAGTGTGTGAGAGACTGTGTTGTGTGCGAGTGAGAGTGTGTGTGTAAGTGAGACTGTGTGTTGTGTGTGTGCAAGTGAGAGAGTGTGTGAGAGACTGTGTTTTGTGTGTGAGTGAGAGAGTGTGTGAGAGACTGTGTTGTGTGCGAGTGAGAGTGTGTGTGTAAGTGAGACTGTGTGTTGTGTGTGCGCGTGAGAGTGTGTGTGTAAGTGAGACTGTGTGTTGTGTGTGCGCAAGTGAGAGAGTGTGTGAGAGACTGTGTTTTGTATGCGAGTGAGAGAGTGTGTGAGAGACTGTGTGTTTTGTGTGCGAGTGAGAGAGTGTGTGAGAGACTGTGTGTTTTGTGTGCGAGTGAGAGAGTGTGTGTGAGAGACTGTGTGTTTTGTGTGCGAGTGAGAGTGTGTGAAAGACTGTTTTGTGTGCGAGTGAGAGTGTGTGTAAGTGAGACTGTGTGTTGTGTGCGAGTGAGAGAGTGTGTGTAAGTGAGACTGTTTTGTGTGCGAGTGAGAGAGTGTGTGAGAGACTGTTTTGTGTGCGAGTGAGAGAGTGTGTGAGAGACTGTGTTTTGTGTGCGAGTGAGAGAGTGTGTGTAAGTGAGACTGTGTTTTGTGTGCGAGTGAGAGAGTGTGTGTAAGTGAGACTGTGTTTTGTGTGCGAGTGAGAGAGTGTGTGAGAGACTGTTTTGTGTGCGAGTGAGAGAGTGTGTGAGAGACTGTGTTTTGTGTGCGAGTGAGAGAGTGTGTGAGAGACTGTGTGTTGTGTGTGCGAGTGAGAGAGTGTGTGAGAGACTGTTTTGTGCGAGTGAGAGAGTGTGTAAGTGAGACGGTGTGTTTTGTGTGCGAGTGAGAGAGTGTGTGTAAGTGAGAGTGTGTGTGAGAGACTGTGTGTTTTGTGTGCAAGTGAGAGTGTGTGAGAGACTGTGTGTTTTGTGTGCAAGTGAGAGTGTGTGAGAGACTGTGTGTTTTGTGTGCGAGTGAGAGAGTGTGTAAGTGAGACTGTGTGTTTTGTGTGCGAGTGAGAGAGTGTGTGTAAGTGAGACTGTGTTTTGTGTGTGAGTGAGAGAGTGTGTGTAAGTGAGACTGTGTTTTGTGTGCGAGTGAGAGAGTGTGTGAGAGACTGTTTTGTGTGCGAGTGAGAGAGTGTGTGAGAGTGTGTGTTTTGTGTGTGAGTGAGAGAGTGTGTGAGAGTGTGTGTTTTGTGTGTGAGTGAGAGAGTGTGTGAGAGACTGTGTGTTGTGTGTGCGAGTGAGAGTGTGTGAGAGACTGTGTGTTGTGTGTGCGAGTGAGAGAGTGTGTGAGAGACTGTTTTGTGTGAGTGAGAGAGTGTGTGAGAGACTGTTTTGTGTGCGAGTGAGAGAGTGTGAGAGAGACTGTGTTTTGTGTGCGAGTGAGAGAGTGTGTAAGTGAGACGGTGTGTTTTGTGTGCGAGTGAGAGAGTGTGTGTAAGTGAGAGTGTGTGTGAGAGACTGTGTGTTTTGTGTGCAAGTGAGAGAGTGTGTGAGAGACTGCGTTTTGTGTGCGAGCGAGAGAGTGTGTGTAAGTGAGAGTGTGTGTGAGAGACTGTGTGTTTTGTGTGCGAGTGAGAGAGTGTGTGAGAGACGGTGTTTTGTGTGCGAGTGAGAGAGTGTGTGAGAGACGGTGTTTTGTGTGCGAGTGAGAGTGTGTGAGAGACGGTGTGTTGTGTGCGAGTGAGAGTGTGTGAGAGACGGTGTGTTTTGTGTGCGAGTGAGAGAGTGTGTGAGAGACGGTGTGTTTTGTGTGCGAGTGAGAGAGTGTGTGAGAGACTGTGCGTTTTGTGTGCGAGTGAGAGAGTGTGTGAGAGACTGTGCGTTTTGTGTGTGAGTGAGAGAGTGTGTGTGAGACTGTGCGTTTTGTGTGCGAGTGAGAGTGTGTGAGAGACAGTGTTTTGTGTGCGAGTGAGAGAGTGTGTGAGAGACTGTGTTTTGTGTGCGAGTGAGAGAGTGTGTGAGTGAGACTGTGTTTTGTGTGCGAGTGAGAGAGTGTGTGAGTGAGACTGTGTTTTGTGTGCGAGTGAGAGAGAGTGTGTGAGAGACGGTGCGTTTTGTGTGTGAGTGAGAGAGTGTGTGTGTTGTGTGCGAGTGAGAGAGTGTGTGAGAGAGAGAGTGTGTGAGAGACGGTGTTTTGTGTGCGAGTGAGAGAGTGTGTTTTGTGTGCGAGTGAAAGAGTGTGTGTTTTGTGTGAGAGTGAAAGAGTGTGTGTTTTGTGTGCGAGTGAGAGAGTGTGTGTGAGAGAGACGGTGTGTTGTGTGTGCGAGTGAGAGTGTGTAATTGAGACGGTGTGTTTTGTGTGCGAGTGAGAGAGTGTGTGAGACGGTGTGTTTTGTGTGCGAGTGAGAGAGTGTGTGAGAGACGGTGTGTTTTGTGTGTGAGTGAGAGAGTGTGTGAGAGACGGTGTGTTTTGTGTGTGAGTGAGAGAGTGTGTGAGAGACTGTTTTGTGTGTGAGTGAGAGAGTGTGTAAGTGAGACTGTGTGTTTTGTGTGCGAGTGAGAGTGTGTGAGAGAGACTGTGTTTTGTGTGCGAGTGAGAGAGTGTGTAAGTGAGACTGTGTTGTGTGTGCGAGTGAGAGAGTGTGTAAGTGAGACTGTGTGTTGTGTGCGAGTGAGAGAGTGTGTGAGAGAGAGAGTGTGTGTTTTGTGTGCGAGTGAGAGAGTGTGTGAGAGACAGTGTTGTGTGCGAGTGAGAGAGTGTGTGAGAGACAGTGTTTTGTGTGTGAGTGAGAGAGTGTGTGAGAGACTGTGTTTTGTGTGCGAGTGAGAGAGTGTGTGAGAGACAGTGTTTTGTGTGCGAGTGAGAGAGTGTGTGAGAGACGGTGTGTTTTGTGTGCGAGTGAGAGAGTGTGTGTAAGTGAGACTGTGTGTTTTGTGTGCGAGTGAGAGAGTGTGTGAGAGACGGTGTGTTTTGTGTGCGAGTGAGAGAGTGTGTGTAAGTGAGACTGTGTGTTTTGTGTGCAAGTGAGAGAGTGTGTGAGAGACTGTGTTGTGTGTGAGTGAGAGAGTGTGTGAGAGACTGTTTTGTGTGCGAGTGAGAGAGTGTGTGAGAGACTGTTTTGTGTGCGAGTGAGAGAGTGTGTGAGAGACTGTGTTTTGTGTGCGAGTGAGAGAGTGTGTGAGAGACTGTGTGTTTTGTGTGCGAGTGAGAGAGTGTGTTTTGTGTGCGAGTGAGAAAGTGTGTGAGAGAGTGTGTGTTTTGTGTGCGAGTGAGAGTGTGTGAGAGACTGTGTTTTGTGTGCGAGTGAGAGAGTGTGTTTTGTGTGCGAGTGAGAGAGTGTGTGTAAGTGAGACTGTGTGTTTTGTGTGCGAGTGAGAGAGTGTGTGAGAGACGGTGTGTTTTGTGTGCGAGTGAGAGAGTGTGTGTAAGTGAGACTGTGTGTTTTGTGTGTGAGTGAGAGAGTGTGTGAGAGACTGTGTTGTGTGTGAGTGAGAGAGTGTGTGAGAGACTGTTTTGTGTGCAAGTGAGAGAGTGTGTGAGAGACTGTGTTGTGTGTGCAAGTGAGAGAGTGTGTGAGAGACTGTGTTGTGTGTGAGTGAGAGAGTGTGTGAGAGACTGTTTTGTGTGCGAGTGAGAGAGTGTGTGAGAGACTGTTTTGTGTGCGAGTGAGAGAGTGTGTGAGAGACTGTGTTTTGTGTGCGAGTGAGAGAGTGTGTTTTGTGTGCGAGTGAGAAAGTGTGTGAGAGAGTGTGTGTTTTGTGTGCGAGTGAGAGAGTGTGTGAGAGACTGTGTTTTGTGTGCGAGTGAGAGAGTGTGTTTTGTGTGCGAGTGAGAAAGTGTGTGAGAGAGTGTGTGTTTTGTGTGCGAGTGAGAGAGTGTGTGAGAGACTGTGTTTTGTGTGCGAGTGAGAGAGTGTGTTTTGTGTGCGAGTGAGAAAGTGTGTGAGAGACTGTGTGTTGTGTGCGAGTGAGAGAGTGTGTGAGAGACTGTGTGTTTTGTGTGTGAGTGAGAGAGTGTGTGAGAGACTGTGTGTTTTGTGTGTGAGTGAGAAAGTGTGTGAGAGACTGTGTGTTTTGTGTGTGTGAGAGTGTGTGTTTTGTGTGTGAGTGAGAGAGTGTGTGAGAGTGTGTGTTTTGTGTGTGAGTGAGAGAGTGTGTGAGAGACTGTGTTTTGTGTGTGAGTGAGAAAGTGTGTGAGAGACTGTGTTTTGTGTGTGAGTGAGAAAGTGTGTGAGAGACTGTGTGTTTTGTGTGTGTGAGAGAGTGTGTGAGAGTGTGTTTTGTGTGTGAGTGAGAGAGTGTGTGAGACTGTGTTTTGTGTGTGAGTGAGAAAGTGTGTGAGAGACTGTGTGTTTTGTGTGTGTGAGAGAGTGTGTGAGAGTGTGTGTTTTGTGTGTGAGTGAGAGAGTGTGTGAGAGACGGTGTGTTTTGTGTGAGTGAGAGAGTGTGTGAGAGACGGTGTGTTTTGTGTGAGTGAGAGAGTGTGTGAGAGACTGTGTTTTGTGTGCGAGTGAGAGAGTGTGTGAGAGAGTGTGAGTTTTGTGTGCAAGTGAGAGAGTGTGTAAGTGAGACGGTGCGTTTTGTGTGTGAGTGAGAGAGTGTGTGTGAGAGAGAAAGTGTGCATTTTGTGTGTGTGTGTGAGTGAGACAGAGTGAGTTGTGTGTGAGTATGTGTGAGTGTACTTACATTTTTTAAATCCTGTTTTCACCATGATCTCTACTGCATGTTCCAACCTAACACACACACACACACACACACACACACACACACACACACACACACACACACACACATCCTATTTGAAAAAACCTCACTAATTCAGGTGAGCTCAATAACTCGAACACCAACTCTATTTACAAAAGACGCCCAAAACGTCAACATTTCTCCTCAACACAAACCACTGCCTCAACCTACAGCCAACCATCCTCCTCAGAAACCTGAAATGAGCCCTTAAATAGGCCAACACTGGTCTACTCAACACAGCCCAAACCCAGTCTTTTCCTCTGCAGGGGAACACATTCATGACCTAAACCACAACACATTCAACACAGAAAACAAAAATGTAGTAAATAATTATTTGCTGCAACACAGGTCAAAACCCAATAAAATAAACATAGTCAAAAGAAAAGAAAACAATTAAAACATTGGGAACCTCAAGAACTCCCACCTTACATGGTATGATCCAAAATGGGACTACCGAGTGTGCCTCAATCTGCTCAGCCACTATTTAAGAGCAGACAAAAGGGAGTTCTGACCCACTCCTCATGAGCAAACTGCTCCAGGCTAGCAAAATGTAAACTTATTGGGGGAAATTAGCATTAGCTAAGAAAATGAATGGGTGAGTGTGTCTGAACTGGACCACTAGAGCAGGGACAGAACACGACTGGAAGCTAATGTGTTTGTTCTGTCACAGCAACACAACAACAATCTGAAATGCTGTAAACTATTCAGACGGCTTGAGTACAGCCAGGTGAGGAACGCAGAACGCAAAGCATGTAGAGATACCCCAGAGGTGACGCACACAGAACCAGTGTTGGTTAGAGATGGCTTTAGAAAATGGGAGTGTTTCAGGAGGGATTGTGCTAAACACAGTAAGAGCCTCATCATTTCTCACTTTCCAAGCTAAATGCTTCCAGAGCAGGTCATGAAGCTCGTGAAGGTCATGAAGGCTGCAGACGTGTTCAAGGGGAAAACCAGTCTTTGTTGATAACAGTACACTGAGGGAGTGATGAAGGTGAGGGTGGTCATACACTATTACAGCACCGTAGACGCTACATGAACTAGGACCTATAAGATGTGGAGCTTCACAGAAATGCAGGAAGAGCAGATTACTACAGAAGCTGTAGATACCTGAGTGTCTCCAGACTGCAGTGAGGATCCTTCAGTCTGGCAGAGAGCAGATTCTCTCCTGACTCTCCTGGGTGGTTGTAGGTCAGATCCAGTTCTTTCAGGTGTGATGGATTCAAACTCAGAGCTGAAGCCAGAGAACAACATCCTTTCTCTGTGACCAAACAACTAGACAATCTGCAGAGAGGAAGGAAAGAGGGAGATAGTCAAGTCAAGTAAAATGTATTAGTAAAGAGCTTTTTACAACTGTTGTCACAAAGCAGCTTTACATAATTAGTAATTAGTAAATGACAGAAAGAAAGAAATAACATGACATGAAAGATCCAAGAACCCCAGTGAGCCCCAACGGCGACAGCGGCAAGGAAAAACTCCCTGAGAGCTGGAGGAAGAAAACATAGGAGGAACCAAGACTCACAAGGGGGACCTGACCCGTCCTCCTCTGATCAGAACTATTTATAAATTATTGATAAAAGTTACCAAACCATCTAAACTGTTGAACTGCTCTGATCATAATTATAATATAATAATCATGGTGTAGAAGAACTTAATATAGTCATGGCGGTGATGGTAAGAGTAATGTTTGCTAATAGTGGTAAAATTAATAGTGGCAGATAGTTAAGAGTTCATAGACAAAGATAGAAAAAGTGACAGAGCTACATAGAGCAGAACAAACTACCACGTAGCTCAAAACATCACCAGAAAACCCAGAACTGTCTCCAGGACAGTCGCCAATGTAGTATTTCATCCAGTAAACATTGAAATTAAATAATCTTCATGTTGAAAACAGGGCAAAGCTCAGGGAAATAGCTTACAGACCTTTACACATAATACAGGTTCAGAACAGTCATGGACAAAAATACTGGCACTTGTGCTCTTTAAAATATATTTCACTTCTCCCAGAACATTGTTGCAGTTACAAATACTCTGGTATTCACACATTTATTTCTTTTGTTTTATTTGGATAAAAACACATGGACATTAATATCTCTGGAGATGGACTTGCAGCTTTGAGGTTTGAGGCATGTCCATACTTCTCCACAATTTTAGTCAACAGTCTTTCTGGATTATAAGTTCATTAAATAATTATTGTTAAAAATATTGAAAATGAAAAACATTGTTTTAGTGAAAGGGAGAAACTGAATTCCAGTTTTGTGGATTTTGTTTACAAACCTGTTTCTGTTTTTAACATTAAACCTTTGAGTTCAGTAACTGAACTTGCTGAAAAGCCACATTAAGAGCTCTGCAACTATCAGTATGTCACCTATGGCTTGACTACATCTGCACAAGTTTCATAGAATAAAATGAGCAACAAAATTTCAGTTGGTGCATGTGGTTCTGATTCTTAAACCATCACATGTGATCTGTTTTTTTTTTATCTCCTGTATCATCTTTCTTTCTATTCTTTTCCCTCTGTGTATGTAAAGAGATACAATAAAGGAAAATTAAGGCACACAATTAAGATGAGTTTTAAACAGAAATAAGTCATGCGAGAATGTTAGGACACCCCATAAATCCTTTAAACATCTGGACATTTGATCTTCATTTAAACAACATTAAGAGATAAAAGTAATGTAAGTAAATATGTAATACTAAAGAAATGTCTAAGAGAAAGTGTCCCCATTCCATATGCTGCACCTGATCTTAATTTAAGGCGTTTGAAGTAGTAATGGGGGATGTCCTAGCTAAAATATTTACATTCAGGTAAACCTGTAGTCAGGTTGAAATCAAATACAATGTTTAAAGATATGAAATCTACAGGAAAACGTTTGATGGAACAAACATGTTTGTAAAGAACTGAAAATCTAAAGTGAATTCACTGAACTCTCACCTGAGTGTCTCCAGTTTACAGTGTGAACTCCTCAGTCCAGCAGAGAGCAGCTCCACCCCCGAATCCTGCAGGTCATTGTTACTGAGGTCCAGCTCTTTCAGGGAGGAGTTCTCTGATTGTAAAGCTGATCCCAAATTTTCACAAGACTGTTCTCCAATATTACACAAAGCCAGTCTGAAAAAGAGGGAATGTTTTACAAAACAATTAAAGTAGTTTTTTTAATAAAATGAGAAGATAAGTGATGCAAGAGCTTACAGTAAGAGCCAGAAGAAGCAGGAAGTCAGGAGCATGTCTCTCACACAGTGACTCAGGTTTGATTCTATTCCTTCAGTAAACTGCTAATATATCCAGCTACAGATGTCAGCATGCATGTGTAGCTAATCAGCTTCTTGTCCATATATTTTACATAAAGACACACCAGCTAACTAATCATATGGAATCTGCTGCTGATTTCTGATCTTCTGTCAGTTTGAGTCATATTTTCAGTCTCCATTTATCTGGGTAGTAGAGTTTAAAACCCTACAGATGCTCAATCTATCAGGTGAAACTCAGCTCATTCTCATTAGAGTTAGGACTAGGATCAGGGCTAGGTTAGGGAATGTTAAAGTTAAACACTCAATAAATGCATTTAGTGTTACCTTTAAGTTGTTTGAGGTAAAAACAGTCAGTGTGTTTCATTGGTTGGGGTGAAAAATACCCAGGAGCAGTTTTACAAGCCTGCTTACAACTGTTATTTTACCTCAGAATGAAACGTAATGATTGTCCTTTAATGGTTAGCGTTTTTACTTTGGTCGTTCCCTGAGCAGTGTTTACCAGTTAGTGTTAGCATTTAGCATTTTTTGCCTCACTTTTATATTCTCTCAAAGTAGCCGTTGTGTTTAAGAATAATTTATATGACCATTTTCATCTAAACACTAAACTACACAAGTCAAATCTCCTCATCATCACTGAATAAATCAGTTAATGTACACACATCTTTTTATTAGCTCTATTCTGCATGCAGTTGAATATATTTACATAAAATATTTACAAATACAATGTTTAAAGATATGAAATGTACAGGAAAACTTTTGATGGAACAAACATGTTTGTAAAGAACTGAAAATCTAAAGGATTACCTAAAAGATGAGTGATGCAAGAGCTTACAGTGAGAGCCAGAAGAAGCAGTAAGTCAGGAGCATGTCTCTCACACAGTGGTTTGATTCTATTCCTTCAGTAAACTGCTACTATATCCAGCTACAGATGTTAGCATGCATGTGTAGCTAATCATGTGTAGCTAACAGTCTGCATGTTTGAGTTTTAAAATGGCAGAAACTTACTGTGAAAGCTGTTCTCAGTTTATCACTGCAGCGTGAACAACTAGATATGTTGTAGAAGTTCATTTGATCAGTGTGTGTGTGTGTGTGTGTGTGCTGTTTAGGGGAGTACTGATGGTTGTGGAGTCAGTGTTTTACTGTTCTCTGAATATAAGCAGGATAATGGTCTATGTATTTGTAAATATAGAGAATGTAGGTGAGGATTTGAGAGCTGAGATACTGCTCCTGAAATGTGTGAAAGCTTTTGAGAGAAACTGTAGGAATGAATTCACAGAAGTCTCACCTGAGTGTCTCCAGTTTACAGTGTGAACTCCTCAGTCCAGCAGAGAGCAGCTCCACTCCTGAATCCTGCAGGTCATTGTTACTGAGGTCCAGCTCTTTCAGGGAGGAGTTCTCTGATTGTAAAACTGATCCCAAAAGTTCGCAAGATTGTTCCCCAATCTTACATAAAGCCAGTCTGAAAGAGAGTGAATGTTTTTAGTGGAATTTCTTAACAGAGATTGAAAAGATGGCTGATCTATTATTGGACTAAAAAAGAAGCAGTAAGTCAGCAGCATGTCTCTCACACAGTGACTCAGGTTTGATTCTATTCCTTCAGTAAAGTGCTAATAAATCCAGCTACAGATGTCAGCATGCATGTGTAGCTAATCAGCTTCTTGTCCATATATATTACATAAAGACACACCAGCTCACTAATCATATGGAATCTGCTGCTGATTTCTGATCTTCTGTCAGTCATATTTTCAGTCTCCATTTATCTGGGTAGTAGAGTTTAAAACCCTACAGATGCTCAATCTATCAGGTGAAACTCAGCTCATTCTCATTAGAGTTAGGACTAGGATCAGGGCTAGGTTAGGGAATGTTAAACACTCAATAAATGCATTTAGTGTTACCTTTAAGTTGTTTGAGGTAAAAACAGTCAGTGTGTTTCATTGGTTGGGGTGAAAAATACCCAGGAGCAGTTTTACAAGCCTGCTTACAACTGTTATTTTACCTCAGAATGAAACGTAATGATTGTCCTTTTATGGTTAGCGTTTTTACTTTGGTCGTTCCCTGAGCAGTGTTTACCAGTTAGTGTTAGCATTTAGCATTTTTTGCCTCACTTTTATACTCTCTCAAAGTAGCCGTTGCGTTTATGAATAATTTATATGACCATTTTCATCTAAACACTAAACTACACAAGTCAAATCTCCTCATCATCACTGAATAAATCAGTTAATGTACACACATCTTTTTATTAGCTCTATTCTGCATGCAGTTGAATATATTTACATAAAATATTTACAAATACAATGTTTAAAGATATGAAATGTACAGGAAAACTTTTGATGGAACAAACATGTTTGTAAAGAACTGAAAATCTAAAGGATTACCTAAAAGATGAGTGATGCAAGAGCTTACAGTGAGAGCCAGAAGAAGCAGTAAGTCAGGAGCATGTCTCTCACACAGTGGTTTGATTCTATTCCTTCAGTAAACTGCTACTATATCCAGCTACAGATGTTAGCATGCATGTGTAGCTAATCATGTGTAGCTAACAGTCTGCATGTTTGAGTTTTAAAATGGCAGAAACTTACTGTGAAAGCTGTTCTCAGTTTATCACTGCAGCGTGAACAACTAGATATGTTGTAGAAGTTCATTTGATCAGTGTGTGTGTGTGTGTGTGTGTGTGTGTGCTGTTTAGGGGAGTACTGATGGTTGTGGAGTCAGTGTTTTACTGTTCTCTGAATATAAGCAGGATAATGGTCTATGTATTTGTAAATATAGAGAATGTAGGTGAGGATTTGAGAGCTGAGATACTGCTCCTGAAATGTGTGAAAGCTTTTGAGAGAAACTGTAAGAATGAATTCGCAGAAGTCTCACCTGAGTGTCTCCAGTTTACAGTGTGAACTCCTCAGTCCAGCAGAGAGCAGCTCCACTCCTGAATCCTGCAGGTCATTGTTACTGAGGTCCAGCTCTTTCAGGGAGGAGTTCTCTGATTGTAAAGCTGATCCCAAAAGTTCGCAAGACTGTTCTCCAATATTACATGAAGCCAGTCTGAAAGAGAGTGAATGTTTTACAAAACAATTAAAGAAGATAAGTGATGCAAGAGCTTACAGTAAGAGCCAGAAGAAGCAGGAAGTCAGGAGCATGTCTCTCACACAGTGACTCAGGTTTGATTCTATTCCTTCAGTAAACTGCTAATATATCCAGCTACAGATGTCAGCATGCATGTGTAGCTAATCAGCTTCTTGTCCATATATTTTACATAAAGACACACCAGCTCACTAATCATATTTAATCTGCTGCTGAGTTAAAGTTTGTATTCTATCTCCTCTGATATCTGATCTTCTGTGAAAATGTTTGGGCACCCCTGATAATTTTGATGATTTTCCTTCATAAATCATTGGTTGTTCTGATCAGTTCTAGATCACAGTTCAGGCCAAGAAAAATCTCAGACAGGCAGAGGCGAAAGATGAGGTGAGAACAGTCATAGTCAACCCACAGACCAGCTCCAAAGACCTACAACATCATCTTGCTGCAGATGGTGTGTACAAGTGGTGTGTACTCTGTACAAGAAGAGGCTGTATGGGAGAGTAATGCAGAAGAAGCCTTTTCTGCGCACACGCCACAAACCGAGTCGCTTGAGGTACATTTGGACAAGCCAGCTTAATTTTGGATTGAGGTGCTGTGGACTGATGAAACTAAAATTGAGTTATTTGGACATAACAAGGGGCGGTATGCATGGGGGAAAAGAAAACAGCATTCCAAGACAAACACTTGCTGCCCACAGTAAAATGTGGTGGCGCTTCCATCACGCTGTGTGGCTGTGGGGTCAGTGCAGATACTGGTAATCTTGTTAAAGTTGAGGGTCGCATGGATTCTAGTCAATATCAGCAGATTCTTGAGAACAATGCTCTAGAATCAGTGACAAAGTTGAAGCTGCGCCGGGGCTGGATACTTCAGCAGGACAACGACCCCAAAAACTGCTCAAAATCTACTACGACATTCATGCAGAGGAACAAGGGCAACGTTCTGGAATGGCCATCTCAGTCCCCAGACCTGAATATTATTGACAATCTGTGGTGTGATTTAAAGCAGACTGTCCATGCTCGGAAACCATCAAACCTGACCTATATTTAACTGAAATTGCTGTTCCGAACAACCAATGATTATTAAAGGACAATTAGGGATGCATAAAGATATCGGAATTATAGCCGTATCGGCCGATATTTCAAACTGATGTTTGCTGACACGTTTATTGTATGTCGGAAGAAGACCGGGCGATGCTGGCGGCACTACAGAAGGGCAGCTAAAATTTACATTTACATTTACGGCATTTAGCTGACGCTCTTATCCCTCTTATCTTACAGGGGTGGGCCAATGTAGCGTTAGGAGTCTTGCCCAAGGTGTAGCGCAGCATAGTCACCCAGATCGGGAATCGAACCCTGGTCTCTCACATGGTGTTGTAACTTAGTGGCAGGTAGTGGTGTTATCTGTTGCGCCACACCAACCAAAATGTCTGCAGTATGGAAATTTTGCTAAAAGCATACTACCCTGACAAATATGAAGAGTTCCTCACGGTGAAAGAGGAGACTCACACAGGACCGTAAACCAGCTCCTCCAGAAATCAAAGAAATTCGACAAAAACAACCCCAAAGCAACAGCTATTACAGCAAAGGGGGTGGAATTCAGTTGTGGAGGATATTTAGTTTCAACAGCTGCTCGAGCATCTTGAGCCACATTAGACCATCCCTAGCCATCGGTACTTTTCTGACGTAGCGCGACCGAAGCTGCACACTTTGGTTTGAAACATGGAAGATTTCTAATGAGGACATTCATGTTCTACTGCGAGACAATGCTCGTAACATTGCAAAAGCTATGGTGGAAGTTGTCGTGTATGGCCCACGTGTTACCGCTCGCTGTGAGCGACGGTGTGTTCTCTCAGAGCTGCATCTCGGATGTAATTGCGACTGGCAGAAGGATAGTAGGCCATTTCAGACACTCATATTTGGCCAGTTCTCGTCTAAAAACCATCCAAACAGAGTTAGATATGCTGTCGAAAGTGCTTCAACAGGACGTTTCCACTAGATGAAACAGTACGATCTACATGTTGCAAACCTTGCTAGAACAGAAGACAGCAACTGGCGCTTATGCTGCTGATTTTGAGTAACCAGCTAACCAGAGAGGTTATTCAGTGCAACCAGCAATGTGATTAATGAGAAGAGGAACAGAATTACTTCTTCAGAATTACTTCTGCTTCTGTTCGTTAAGAAAAATAGACTGATAAAAAAAAATTGTTTGATTCAGATTCTTTCCCCTTTGTGTGGAGAAAAGTGGACAAAGTCAGCACAAAGTTATTTCTGTGTACTGAAACAAGGTCAACTGGTGTTTTTAACTTATTGATTTAAAACCCTTTGATTTGATTGATTTATTATTAGTTTATATAGAGCTATTATCTATTATTATTTACTTGTTAATTTAAAAAGAGGGTTTAAAGCTGTGACCTCTGTAAAGACCAGTTAGCTAAATAAATGAGGCTAAAATTCTCGGGAGACACCTTTCATTTTACTGTTTGCATACAGTTGGTTAAAAGCTAAAATGTTATGCAAATAAATGTTACATTTTGGTTATAATGTTAAACCGGGCTGTCTAATCTCTCTGTAAGTTATAAATATGTATATCAGCATCTGCAGATATGTATGTGTGTAATATCGTATATCGGTATCTGCCCATATCTGTGCATCCCTACTGATTTTGCCTCTGCCCTTCTGTTGTGGTTACCACAGATTTTGGATCGTCACCTTTTCAATAGACTTTCGTAATCTAGTAAGTGACTGCAGGTTTCTGTCTCATCACAAACAACGGACGTTTCGTCCTCGCTGCACGCTAAGAAAAACATGTTCACCTTGTGTGGTTTAGAGAGGACCTGAGTGGCCTAACAATATGCCCAACCGCACCAAACACTCTCTCTGAGTGATCTGCTCTGAGTGATCTGTTTGGGCTCTAGGGTATAAAGTTAGAGGTCGTTGTCTCTCCAAGACCGTTTTGGTGGTGATGTTGCATTCGCTCGCTCTGTCTTTGAGTGTGTGGTTTTATCTACTCATTGACATAGAGGAGCTGACATCCAACATGCAGGCTTTATCTTACCAATTTTGCATAGTGCCTCGTCTAAACTAGTGAAGCTGCTTTTGGTTTTGTGAGTGAGAGAGAAAATACCAAAAGGGTGAAAAATAGAGAGATATTTGTATTACATCAAACACCAAAATGATTGCAAGTCAGACAGCTCTGTGATTGGTGAAATGGTGAGTCTGATTACTCTAAAGTGTAGATTATCAGATGTTTTGAATGAGTCTATGGATCTGAAGTTTCAAAGACAAGTTCTTACTTTCTTATGTTAGCTTTTAAGCTTCAAAGATTAAATTTACTAGCCTATGTAAAGCTTACAAAATTCACTCTGGGCTCAGAGAAATGCAGTCCACAATCAGGCATTGGTGATAGCCTCAGTGTCAGAGCAATGAAGATTTAGGAGTGAATGTAAATTATTGAAAAAAAAAATCAATTGTTTATCATTTGTTTAAGGAAACTGCTCTTGATTCATTTATAGTTTTAGATGTTCCTGATTTAAAGATTATTTAAAGTATTCAACATCAGCTCATTCAAACACACACACACAGTCATGAGTTCCCAATATCCACACACTACTTAACTATCAGTAAACACCACTACTGCTACCAGAGTCTGCTAAAAACACCAGTGCACTGTTTACAGCTATATGTGTGTGTTTAGCGTACAGTACACTCCCATGCTCTGCTGAGAGCTTGAGCATTATTTAAAGTCACGACTGGTGACACTGCTCTGATGCAGGATGGATAAACAGTCCTTACTTTGCCATTCAGAAATCACCTGAGAGAAAGCTCACCTGAGTATCTCCAGTTTACAGTTGGAACTCTTGAGCCCATCACAGATCAGCTTCAGCCCTGAATCCTGCAGTTCAGTGTTAGTGAGGTCCAGTTCTATCAGTGGTGAGTTCACTGATTTCAGAGCAGAGCAGAGTGTTTCCCAGGAGTTCATGGTGAGTTTACAGCCAGATAGTCTACAAGACAAAGAAATCACTATTAAAACACAGAAATAACTAACTCAGTTATCAGGGATTATGAGAAACAGCATGATTTCAGAAAACACCTCAGTTCAGTTTTAAAAACTGCTTGAAAATGAAAGGGACACTTTGGACCAGAGAAAAGTGGCAGTGATTTAGGGCGGCTGAATATCGCAATATGCGATTTTACGTCAGTCAGTGTATATGTACTCAATTTCCCAGACTCCTCTGCTAGCTCACGTAACCACTCCAGACAATCAGAGTTTTAGAACATGCCCCTAAAGCTCATCAGCTCGGCTACTTAATCCCTCCCCACACAACGACTCTTTGCACCGTACTGCCGACCTTCCCCTGTTTTAGAGTGGTTTAGAGTAGACCTGAGTGGGCTAACAATATGCCCAACCGCACCACACACTCTATCCGAGTGATCTGCTCTGAGTGATCTGTTTGGGCTCTAGGGTATAAAGTCAGAGGTCAGTGTCTCTCCAAGACAGTTTATTTTGGTGGTGCTGTTGCATTCGCTCGCTCTGTCTTTCACTACCAGCATCTCTGAGTGTGTGGTTTTATCTACTCATTGTCATAGAGGAGCTGACGTACAACGTCAGCTCAGTCTTAGTTTTGCATAGTGCCTCGTATAAACTGGTGAAGCTGCTTTTGGTTTTGTGACCAGAGCACCTGCCGTTGTGTCCATCTTACAAAACTAAAAACAATGAACACCATGGTGTGGCGGTTGGTTGCCATTCCCTGTGGTTCACTTGTTAATAGGGCGATATTGTAGTTATCGCGACAGCCCTAGGGTTACTGCTGCTAAAGATACATATATAAAAGATATATATAATTAATTTATAGATCTACTAAAAAACTGAAATACTATTTTGCAGCACTGTAGGAGCACGGACTGTTCATTTGATTATGTACTTGCCAGCATCGTCTGCTCCTACGTAGATCTGACCCTCTCAGCCCACTAAGTATTACTATAATAAAGACATAATAATGTAGATATAACTCACACAGCCTTTCTGCAGTTCCTCACAGCTGGAATCAATCTCCTATAGCCTTTCTCATGTGCTTCATAATTCTTCAGGTTCAACTCCTCCAGAACCTCCTCTGAGATCAGGATCATATGGGCTAGTGCTAAACACTGCCCGATGGAGAGCTTCTTTTTTGACTGAATGTCTTTGGATAAAGACTGGACCTTCATTTCAGTCAGACAGAGGAACAGGTTGATGAATCTCTCAGAAGGAAGGTCCTCTGATTGTATGATGCGTTTGATGTACTCGACTGTTTTTTTGATGCTCTCTGAGCTGCTCACTGTTTGTGTCAGAAGGTCTTGTAAGAGCTGCTGACTGGACTCCAGTGAGATGCCCAGCAGGAAACGGAGGAATAGGTCCAGGTGTCCAGTCTCACTCTTTATGGCTTTACGCACAGCTCGTTTTAGCAGCTCTTCCAATGAAACACTGTCAGACCACTTTGTACTCTTAGGCTTCAAAAACTGCAGTTCCTCCATGTTCTTGCTCACATAACAGTGAAACACATGAAGAGCAGCCAGGAACTCCTGAAAGCTCAGATGCACAAAGCAGTAGACCTTCCTCTGGTAAAGCACACATTCCTCCCTAAAGATCTCGGTGCAAAGGCCAGAGTACACAGAGGCCTCGGTGACATCAATGCCGCTCTCTCTCAGGTCCTCTTCATAGAACATCACATTGCCCTTCATCAGCTGTCTGAACGCCAGAGCAGATAGCTTCAGAAGCATCTTTCTGTTTGACTCCAGCACTTCCCTTGGATCTCTCTGGTCTTCTCCCCCGTACTTCTCACTCTTCATGACCGTCTGAGTGCACAGGAAGTGTGAGTACATTTCAGTGAGAGTTTTAGGGATTTCTGTATTACCTTCTTTCAGGATTCGCTGAAGCACAGTGGCTGAGATCCAACAGAAGACTGGAATGTGGCACATGATGTGGAGGCTCCTTATCGTCCTGACGTGTGAGATGATACTGGTGGCTTGTTCTTGGTCACTGATCCTCTTCCTGAAGTACTCCTCCTTCTGTGAGTCGTTGAATCCCTGAATTTCTGTCACACGGTTGATGTACTGAGAAGGGATCTGATTGGCTGCTGCTGGACGGGAGGTGATCCAGATGAGAGCGGAGGGAAGCAGATCTCCTTTGATGAGGTTTGTCATCAACACATCCACTGATGAGGTCATCGTTATGTCAGATACTTTCTCACAGTCTGAAAAGTTCAGTGGAATTCTGCTTTCATCCAGGCCATCAAAGATGAACACGACTTTGCACTGGTCATAGATCTTCGGGTGCAGGTCTTTGAACTCAGGGTGGAAGTCACACAGAAGTCTATGAAGACTGTATTGATGGTCTTTGATCAGGTTCAGCTCTCGGAATGGAAGCACAAACATGAAATCTACATCCTGATTGGCTTTCCCTTCAGCCCAGTCCAGAATGAACTTGTGCACAGACACAGTTTTCCCAATGCCAGCGATGCCTTTAGTCAGCACAGTCCTGAGTTCTTCTTTTCTTTCTTCAGCCATCAAAGCTCTTACGTTCTCTGCTTCCACTTCACCTAAAGTACCCTCAACTGCTTTAAATATATCTAAACAGTTAATTGGTATTTCCTGCAAGTGTTTCCAGAGTTCTTTCTCCATCTGTAGAACCTCATGTTCTTCATTCACTCCTTCAGTCTCTCCCTCTATGATGTAGAGCTGAGTGTAAATCCTGTTCAGGAGAATTTTATTCTCCTGAGTTTTGAATCCCTCAAATAAGCTCTCATACCTGTTCTTCATACTGGCTTTGTGTTTCTCTGAGACTCTGTGCAAGACATCATATACCGGTGGGCAGTAATCTGGCTTAATGGTCTCCTCCATGTGTGGATACAGAACTGGACGTGTTTTAGATCTCTTTTTGCACAGAGGACAAGCAAAGTCTCCTGACTGAGCAGACTGGTCCCAGTAGCGGTTAATGCAATGTCTACAAAAACTGTGTCCACAGGTGATAGAGACTGGATCTGTCTGAATCTGCCCACACACCCCACACCTGGACTGATCCTGAAATGGCACACTCCTTCCATAGCTGGAGAGAATTGAAAGTGAGAATGACTGAAGTGAGTATAAAAGACAAACATTAAATATGAATGAGCATAAAATTACAATATTCACAAGTCTCGGGTCACTGGATTTGATCAGGTCATTACTAGCTCTATGAACACTGGCTTTTGGTTGTAAGAACTGTCCTTGATCATCCTACTCTAACACAAAATATCTCCATAGACGGCTTTTCTTTTTACAGGATTTGTTTTTAGTGAACTAGAGGCAGGTTCAGTCTCAAAACATTGTCCGCCATTTTGCGAGTTTCTCATTAATTGCAATGCTTGTCGAAATGGATCTGAGGAACGTTTTCTCTCAATTGATTTGCATTTGATTTGGTTTGGTTACCCAATCAGCAGCAAGACAAATTCTCCCTCTCATATGCAGCAGTCCTCCGCAGCTACAACTTGGTGCAATTTTCAAATGTTAAATATACGTTTTGCAACGTTTTGTCAGAGCTGAACGCAAGCCTGCCCTCACCGACACCATTCCATAGTTGTTACTGCAGTCTTTTTCATTCCTTTGCATTTGATGCCGATTGCATGTGTAGGCTTACTATGCTGCCCTCATCAGTTCTGGAGAATTCTCAATCTCTATCTATGACGACTGTGGTACTTTCCATACCACACCAGATCTGTACAACTCAACCTGTACTAATCATAAAGAGATTCTGACTACAGCTTGTGCTTACACAAAACGTCTTCCTGATAATAACCATTACAGTCCCATGCAGTGCAGAGTAAATGCATCCTGATCATGAAATATTATAAATTAGCTGACAAACACTACATGCTGTTCAGCCTTGTGTTCAAGCTGTATTCAAGTCTCACCTCAGGTCAGTGCTGCTTCTCTCATTACTGAAATAATGAGGCTGATGCATTGAGGTGTTGCTCTTCATAGACACACAGCTGAGCTCTGGATATTCTGCTCTGAACGTCTGTAATCTGGAAATGTGTTGGAGACGTAAGATAAAGCATTAAAGTGATGAAAATTATGTAACCATTGCTACATACAGTATCTGGTCAACATGCATACTAGTGTCCCACAGCAGCACCAGCAGGGACATTTACTGGGAAAGCTCACGTCTGCTGGCATACAGTAGCTTAAAGCTCAGATTTAAAAAAAAACAATAAATGCTGGTTATATCTAGATCATGCCACTGCTCTCAAGGGTCTCTTTGAAGCTGAAAAATCAAGACATGTTTGGTGTCCACAAAACAAGAAAAGGGGTTAAAGAGGAATTTGCTATGACACACAGCTGAGCTCTGGAGGTTCTGCTCTGAATGTCTGCAGTCTGGAAATGTAATATACATGTGCCTTCAAGACTACTATTTTCTAATCCCCCAAGTGTAAAGTGTTCTCAATGTGAAAGTGTGTGTGTTAAAAATATTTAAGACAGAGAAAGTCAAGTTTAGCTGAGTACACTTTCAGCAATACTATGATTTCTGATCATGGAATAATATTAATTAGCTGACCAACACTACATGTTGGTTTGTAATTCAGCCTTGTGTTCATGCTGTATTCAAGTCTCACCTCAGGTCAGTGCTGTTCCTCTCATTACTGAAATGATGAGGCTGATGCATCGAGTTGTTGCTCTTCATAGATACACAGCTGAGCTCTGGAGGTTCTGCTCTGAACATCTGCAATCTGGAACTGTAATACAGATGTGCCATAAAAAAAATAGAACCATCAAAACTAATATTTTCTGATCCTAATGTGAAAGTGTGTGTGTCAAAGATACTTAAGAATGAAAAGAAATTCAAGTTTAGCTGAGTACATCACTAGCAATACAATGCATCCTGATCATGGAATAATAACTCATGCATTTAATTATCTAACAAACAACACATTGGCTCGCCATTCAGCCTTGAGTTCAAGCTGTATTCAAGTCTCACCTCAGGTCAGTGCTGCTTCTCTCATTACTGAAATAATGAGGCTGATGCATTGAGGTGTTGCTCTTCATAGACACACAGCTGAGCTCTGGAGATTCCACTCTGAACGTCTGTAATCTGGAAATGTGTTGGAGACGTAAGATAAAACATTAAAGTGGTGAAAATGATGTAACCATTGCTACATACAGTATCTGGTCAACATGCATACTAGTGTCCCACAGCAGCACCAGCAGGGACATTTACTGGGAAAACTCACGTCTGCTGGCATACAGTAGCTTAAAGCTCAGATTTAAAAAAAAACAATAAATGCTGGTTATATCTAGATCATGCCACTGCTCTCAAGGGTCTCTTTGAAGCTGAAAAATCAAGACATGTTTGGTGTCCACAAAACAAGAAAAGGGGTTAAAGAGGAATTTGCTATGACACACAGCTGAGCTCTGGAGGTTCTGCAGTCTGGAAATGTCATATACATTTGCCACTGTCACGCCCGCGCCGTCGCGCCCGCCCCGGGGGTCGCAGCCCGCAGGCGATCATGAACTATCACGTCATGGTCATGTTACGTTCTGGACTTTTTATGTTGTAACGGACTCCTGCTTTGACACTCATCGTCGCCATCTAGGTTTTAGGTTGTGTTTGCGTCATGTGTCCGTTTATTGTTTTCTGTAATGGGTTACACCTGTGGCTGGCGTATTTAAAGAGGGCTAGTGTCAGCTGCCGGTTGCCGAGAACTGCACACAATGCAACCAATGCACTCAGGGTACTCAGCAAACCTATTGTACTCAGTATAATCGGTCGAGTTTGTGAGCCCTACTGGATCGAGTGGACTCTCCCAGCCGTAGCTAGCTTAGCGTATTAGGCTAACCAGCAAGACGGATCGAATCTTATTGGCCGTCGGGGGCTACTTCAGGCTAGCGAGCATGTCTCGCAAAGCTTCATTCACGGAACATACTCATGGTCAGGAGCTCAGGTAGTGAGCTACTCGTACGCTCGATATTCAAGGTAGCGAGCCCCACCACCGGACCGGTTCAGTCTTTTGGGTTTGGCGGCTGATTCCCCACGCACTCTCGTCACGCAAGTTCAGAGCGCCTGACGAGCGCAGCCCTTTCGTTTATTGGTAGTTTCCCCAGACACTGCCTGTAGGTTTTTGTTCACGTAGTTCAGGCTCAGCCCCGGCAGCTAGCATAGCCCTTGTGCCTCGCCAGCCCCAGGTGTGCTCTTTTGTTTTGCCCATTCTTGGTTGTCACAGTTGTGTTTCTGTTTGCCCCTTTTCTCACGTAACGTTTGCTGCTTTGCCTTTTTGTTTTGCTGTTTATTGTTCGCAATAAACTTCTCGCTTTGGTCCATCCCCTGCAAGTGTTCTCCCCTCATTGTCTGACCGTGTGGATCATGACAGCCATCAAGACTATTATTTTCTAATCCCCCAAGTGTAAAGTGTTCTAAATGTCAAAGTGTGTGTGTTAAAAATATTTAAGACAGAGAAAGTCCAGTTTAGCTGAGTACACTTTTAGCAATACTACACATCCTGATCAAGGAATAATATTAATTAGCTGACCAACACTACATGTTGGTTTGTAATTCAGCCTTGTGTTCATGTTGTATTCAAGTCTCACCTCAGGTTAGGGCTGCTCCACCCATTACTGAAATGATGAGGCTGATGCATTGAGGTGTTGCTCTTCATAGACACACAGCTGGGCTCTGGAGATTCTGCTCTGAACGTCTGTAATCTGGAAATGTGTTGGAGACGTAAGGTAAAGCATTAAAGTGGTGAAAATGATGTAACCATTGCTACATACAGTATCTGGTCAACATGCATACTAGTGTCCCACAGCAGCACCAGCAGGGACATTTACTGGGAAAACTCACGTCTGCTGGCATACAGTAGCTTAAAGCTCAGATTTGAAAACCAATAAATGCTGGTTATATCTAGATCATGCCACTGCTCTCAAGGGTCTCTTTGAAGCTGAAAAATCAAGACATGTTTGGTGTCCACAAAACAAGAAAAGGGGTTAAAGAGGAATTTGCTATGACACACAGCTGAGCTCTGGAGGTTCTGCTCTGAATGTCTGCAGTCTGGAAATGTAATATACATGTGCCTTCAAGACTACTATTTTCTAATCCCCCAAGTGTAAAGTGTTCTCAATGTGAAAGTGTGTGTGTTAAAAATATTTAAGACAGAAAAAGTCCAGTTTAGCTGAGTACACTTTTAGCAATACTACACATCCTGATCAAGGAATAATATTAATTAGCTGACCAACACTACATGTTGGTTTGTAATTCAGCCTTGTGTTCATGTTGTATTCAAGTCTCACTTCAGGTTAGGGCTGCTCCACCCATTACTGAAATGATGAGGCTGATGCATCGAGTTGTTGCTCTTCATAGATACACAGCTGAGCTCTGGAGGTTCTGCTCTGAACGTCTGCAATCTGGAACTGTAATACAGATGTGCCATAAAAAAAATAGAACCATCAAAACTAATATTTTCTGATCCTAATGTGAAAGTGTGTGTGTCAAAGATACTTAAGAATGAAAAGAAATTCAAGTTTAGCTGAGTACATCACTAGCAATACAATGCATCCTGATCATGGAATAATAACTCATGCATTTAATTATCTAACAAACAACACATTGGCTCGCCATTCAGCCTTGAGTTCAAGCTGTATTCAAGTCTCACCTCAGGTCAGTGCTGCTTCTCTCATTACTGAAATAATGAGGCTGATGCATTGAGGTGTTGCTCTTCATAGACACACAGCTGAGCTCTGGATATTCTGCTCTGAACGTCTGTAATCTGGAAATGTGTTGGAGACGTAAGATAAAGCATTAAAGTGGTGAAAATGATGTAACCATTGCTACATACAGTATCTGGTCAACATGCATACTAGTGTCCCACAGCAGCACCAGCAGGGACATTTACTGGGAAAACTCACGTCTGCTGGCATACAGTAGCTTAAAGCTCAGATTTGAAAACCAATAAATGCTGGTTATATCTAGATCATGCCACTGCTCTCAAGGGTCTCTTTGAAGCTGAAAAATCAAGACATGTTTGGTGTCCACAAAACAAGAAAAGGGGTTAAAGAGGAATTTGCTATGACACACAGCTGAGCTCTGGAGGTTCTGCAGTCTGGAAATGTCATATACATTTGCCACTGTCACGCCCGCGCCGTCGCGCCCGCCCCGGGGGTCGCAGCCCGCAGGCGATCATGAACTATCACGTCATGGTCATGTTACGTTCTGGACTTTTTATGTTGTAACGGACTCCTGCTTTGACACTCATCGTCGCCATCTAGGTTTTAGGTTGTGTTTGCGTCATGTGTCCGTTTATTGTTTTCTGTAATGGGTTACACCTGTGGCTGGCGTATTTAAAGAGGGCTAGTGTCAGCTGCCGGTTGCCGAGAATTGCACACAATGCAACCAATGCACTCAGGGTACTCAGCAAACCTATTGTACTCAGTATTAATCGGTCGAGTTTGTGAGCCCTACTGGATCGAGTGGACTCTCCCAGCCGTAGCTAGCTTAGCGTATTAGGCTAACCAGCGAGACGGATCGAATCTTATGGTCCGTCGGGGGCTACTTCAGGCTAGCGAGCATGTCTCGCAAAGCTTCATTCACGGAACATACTCATGGTCAGGAGCTCAGGTAGTGAGCTACTCGTACGCTCGATATTCAAGGTAGCGAGCCCCACCACCGGACCGGTTCAGTCTTTTGGGTTTGGCGGCTGATTCCCCACGCACTCTCGTCACGCAAGTTCAGAGCGCCTGACGATCGCAGCCCCTTTGTTTATTGGTAGTTTCCCCAGACACTGCCTGTAGGTTTTTGTTCACGTAGTTCAGGCTCAGCCCTGGCAGCTAGCATAGCCCTTGTGCCTCGCCAGCCCCAGGTGTGCTCTTTTGTTTTGCCCATTCTTGGTTGTCACAGTTGTGTTTCTGTTTACCCCTTTTCTCACGTAACGTTTGCTGCTTTGCCTTTTTGTTTTGCTGTTTATTGTTCGCAATAAACTTCTCGCTTTGGTCCATCCCCTGCAAGTGTTCTCCCCTCATTGTCTGACCGTGTGGATCATGACAGCCATCAAGACTATTATTTTCTAATCCCCCAAGTGTAAAGTGTTCTAAATGTCAAAGTGTGTGTGATAAAAATATTTAAGACAGAGAAAGTCAAGTTTAGCTGAGTACACTTTTAGCAATACTACACATCCTGATCAAGGAATAATATTAATTAGCTGACAAACACTACATGTTGGTTTGTAATTCAGCCTTGTGTTCATGTTGTATTCAAGTCTCACCTCAGGTTAGGGCTGCTCCACCCATTACTGAAATTATAAGGCTGATGCATTGAGTTGTTGCTCTTCATAGACACACAGCTGGGCTCTGGAGATTCTGCTCTGAACGTCTGTAATCTGGAAATGTGTTGGAGACGTAAGGTAAAGCATTAAAGTGGTGAAAATTGTGTAACCATTGCTACATACAGTATCTGGTCAACATGCATACTAGTGTCCCACAGCAGCACCAGCAGGGAACATTTACTGGGAAAACTCACGTCTGCTGGCATACAGTAGCTTAAAGCTCAGATTTGAAAACCAATAAATGCTGGTTATATCTAGATCATGCCACTGCTCTCAAGGGTCTCTTTGAAGCTGAAAAATCAAGACATGTTTGGTGTCCACAAAACAAGAAAAGGGGTTAAAGAGGAATTTGCTATGACACACAGCTGAGCTCTGGAGGTTCTGCAGTCTGGAAATGTCATATACATTTGCCACTGTCACGCCCGCGCCGTCGCGCCCGCCCCGGGGGTCGCAGCCCGCAGGCAATCATGAACTATCACGTCATGGTCATGTTACGTTCTGGACTTTTATGTTGTAACGGACTCCTGCTTTGACACTCATCGTCGCCATCTAGGTTTTAGGTTGTGTTTGCGTCATGTGTCCGTTTATTGTTTTCTGTAATGGGTTACACCTGTGGCTGGCGTATTTAAAGAGGGCTAGTGTCAGCTGCCGGTTGCCGAGAATTGCACACAGTGCAACCAATGCACTCAGGGTACTCAGCAAACCTATTGTACTCAGTATTAATCGGTCGAGTTTGTGAGCCCTACTGGATCGAGTGGACTCTCCCAGCCGTAGCTAGCTTAGCGTATTAGGCTAACCAGCGAGACGGATGGAATCTTATGGTCCGTCGGGGGCTACTTCAGGCTAGCGAGCATGTCTCGCAAAGCTTCATTCACGGAACATACTCATGGTCAGGAGCTCAGGTAGTGAGCTACTCGTACGCTCGATATTCAAGGTAGCGAGCCCCACCACCGGACCGGTTCAGTCTTTTGGGTTTGGCGGCTGATTCCCCACGCACTCTCGTCACGCAAGTTCAGAGCGCCTGACGAGCGCAGCCCCTTCGTTTATTGGTAGTTTCCCCAGACACTGCCTGTAGGTTTTTGTTCACGTAGTTCAGGCTCAGCCCCGGCAGCTAGCATAGCCCTTGTGCCTCGCCAGCCCCAGGTGTGCTCTTTTGTTTTGCCCATTCTTGGTTGTCACAGTTGTGTTTCTGTTTACCCCTTTTCTCACGTAACGTTTGCTGCTTTGCCTTTTTGTTTTGCTGTTTATTGTTCGCAATAAACTTCTCGCTTTGGTCCATCCCCTGCAAGTGTTCTCCCCTCATTGTCTGACCGTGTGGATCATGACAGCCATCAAGACTATTTTCTAATCCCCCAAGTGTAAAGTGTTCTAAATGTCAAAGTGTGTGTGATAAAAATATTTAAGACAGAGAAAGTCAAGTTTAGCTGAGTACACTTTTAGCAATACTACACATCCTGATCAAGGAATAATATTAATTAGCTGACCAACACTACATGTTGGTTTGTAATTCAGCCTTGTGTTCATGTTGTATTCAAGTCTCACCTCAGGTTAGGGCTGCTCCACCCATTACTGAAATTATAAGGCTGATGCATTGAGTTGTTGCTCTTCATAGACACACAGCTGGGCTCTGGAGATTCTGCTCTGAACGTCTGTAATCTGGAAATGTGTTGGAGACGTAAGGTAAAGCATTAAAGTGGTGAAAATGATGTAACCATTGCTACATACAGTATCTGGTCAACATGCATACTAGTGTCCCACAGCAGCACCAGCAGGGAACATTTACTGGGAAAACTCACGTCTGCTGGCATACAGTAGCTGGAAGATCAGATTTGAAAACCAATAAATGCTGGTTATATCTAGATCATGCCACTGCTCTCAAGGGTCTCTTTGAAGCTGAAACATCAATACATGTTTGGTGTCCACAAAACAAGAAAAGGGGTTAAAGAGGAATTTGCTATGACACACAGCTGAGCTCTGGAGGTTCTGCTCTGAATGTCTGCAGTCTGGAAATGTAATATACATGTGCCTTCAAGACTACTATTTTCTAATCCCCCAAGTGTAAAGTGTTCTAAATGTCAAAGTGTGTGTTAAAAATATTTAAGACAGAGAAAGTCCAGTTTAGCTGAGTACACTTTCAGCAATACTATGATTTCTGATCATGGAATAATATTAATTAGCAGACAAACACTACATGTTGGCTTGTAATTCAGCCTTGTGTTCATGCTGTATTCAAGTCTCACCTCAGGTCAGTGCTGCTCCACCCATTACTGAAATTATAAGGCTGATGCATTGAGATGTTGCTCTTCATAGACACACAGCTGGGCTCTGGAGATTCTGCTCTGAACATCTGCAGTCTGGAAATGTCATAAAAACAACACAAAAAATAGAGCCATCAAAACTAATATTTTCTAATAGTATAATGAAAACTGAAACTGAAAAGAAAGTGTATATTAGTACACTGAGCAATACTATGCATCCTGATGATGGAATAATATCAAAACTTAATGATAAAAAATAATGTCAAAACTTGCTAGTCCTCAAGTATTTAAGTCTCACCGCAGGTCAGTGCTGCTTCTTGCATTACTGAAATTATAAGACTGATGTATGGAGAGTCCTTTTGTAACCCTGCTTAAATTCAACACCCTGTACACTTCACAACTTCAAACGTGCTTCAACTAAACGTCAAGCTGTCCATCTGAGATGTGAGCTGTGAATCAACATCCCTGACCAGCCATTAGCAGACCTCATGGTGACCTCATCACGAACAGAAAGTAGCTCACTTTAAGGCCGAGATTTCTTCTTCACTGCTGAAGTTTTGAGGCTCCATCATGACGTTTTTACTCTCCACACACAGAACTGGACACTGGACCTGCTGCTCTCTGCTCCATACAGTTCTCCAGCCCGACCAGGACACTGAAACACAGGTTATAATGAAGGTGATATCAGTCCTACATCAGTCCATACCTGAAAAAGAAGAGTAACAGTAACTGCAGTGGTTCACATTCAGTACCTGCAGCACCTCCACAGCCTTTACTGCTGAACCTTCATTCATCAGCACGGCACTCACCTGCTGCCTGTATTTAATACAATGTCTACTGAACAGACCTCACCTGGGGCTGGGAGATCTCTGACTCTGCCAGAGAAAGAAACAGTCGACACACCTGCCGTACTGCCATCAAATCTGCCTACATTACACTTGTGGAGCAGGACACACACCAAACAACTCAATATAAAATAATAACATTCTTTTTAATGAATTATTATTCATTATTATTCTTTATTAAAGTAATTAGCTAAGTAATTAATACCATACCACTGTGAGGCAGAAAACTAGCCAATTCACCCAAATACACATGAAAACAGGATTTATGCTGCAAAAATAAATAAAATAAGTGTTAATTACTTTATCTGGATTAAATGTTAGGTTTTCTGTGTAACTACAGTGAGTTATATTCTCAGTATAACAGACAGGCCTAGTCAGATAGCTAGCTAAGTTAGCTAACATGCTAACAAGCCAGAAGATTTAAATAGCAGCTGCATTTAATTTAAAACACACTGTAAAACCTATAAACACACCAAATTAAACTAAATTTACCTCAGAGTTTGTTCGAAACTTCACATTTCTGCGTTTAAACAGGGAATTAACGAATTAACGTTAGCCTGCTAGCTAACAATGCTAATGGTAGGCTGTAGCGCGAGCGCAAAATACGACTTAGAAGTGACTGAAGTGACTGGATTATCGTGTGACTGGTTTAATATTGTAATATTATTTAATATTATTTAATTATGTGAGACTGTACTGCTCGTTGAGTCTGAGTCTGACTCGGCTCAGAAAGATTCAGACTACAGAGAGCTAATTCAAGCACATTCAAATCATTCAGAATAAATGTTCGTTATGATATACATTATACACACACACACACACACACACACACACACATATATACTATATATATTATATTATGTTCTCCCTAATGCTTCTGAACAGTTCGATTCAGCCGGAGTTTCAAACGGTTCGATTCACTGAAGTGAGTCGACTCATTTGAGCAGTTCAGCTATACTATACTGCTCGGTTTCAGCTAATCGCGCGAGTTTGACCGTTGGGCGTCGATTCTCTGCCACGTGAGTCTGAATCGGCTCAGAGGGCAGAAAGATTCAGACTACAAAGAGCTAATTCAATCAAATTCAAATAATTCAGAATAAATGTTCGTTATGATATACATACATATATATATATTAACAGTATTAAATTGGATTACTGGCCGCTAATGTTCTCCCTAATGCTTCAGAACAGTTCGATTCAGCCGGAGTTTTAAACGGTTCGATTCACTGAAGTGAGTCGACTCATTGGAGTAGTTCAGCTATAACGTTAGTAGTTACTGGTTTTACTTGCCCGCAGACCGCACAAAACAACGCAGTTTATTTTCTATAATTTAATTTAATTAAACTGTAGCTAAATCCTAGTTTAAATCATATTCTCGGTATCAAAAGTTTTTTACAGTAAGGGATCTTTATCTTCGCTGCGTCATGAGGCTTGGTCAGGAAGAGGGACTACAGTTCGGCTCCTCGGCTGTTTAATCGCTATAAACACACACAGGGTTCTTCTTTCCTTCTTTAAACTTCATATAAACTTCATATAAACCATATGAACGAAGTTATAACAGTTTTTAACCAGTTTATTTAACTTACCGGCTGAAATCTGAACGGCTGAGCTCTGAAAGTCGCCCTGTTGTCTTTCTGCAATGGCGGCGGATTTACAGCAGTTTCACTTTCACTCTCATTAACCCTTCAGACTCCAGCAGAGCTCAGGAGCTCCTTTCTGCTCCTTTCCTCTCTGCACTTGGGTCCACTCCCTAAACCATCCCGTAACAATGCAGGCATCTTTCAGCAGCTGTCATAGGCACTATGGCTTCTGACAGCTGACACTTGTTTGAGTAAGCCTTTAAACAGGTTTGTTGCAGTTGTCATGAAAGGCTTATGAAGGCCTTGTTTAGCTTTATAAATACCACCCTTCTGAACAACACATAGAGGGCAGTAGCATGGAATCCTAATCTCAGTTTTTCTTATTCCTGCATTCTCCTTCTGTTCCAGTTGGAGAGGAGGACGAGATCACCATCAAGGATGTTGTGGAGGCGATAGTCAAAGCCTTTGAGTTCAAAGGACCTGTGATTGTATCCTTTTGGCCACACCCACCTCAGTAAATATGCTGGCAGAGCTGACTAGCTTCTGGATCCACATGGCTTCCAGATCAGGCAGAATCTTGGAGAGGACGTTTCAGTATTGGGACGCAGCCGGCCGTCAGCGGTCCACTCCAGTAGCCTAACCTAAGCGCTGCCTCAGTAAGCTCCACAATAAAACCATAGTTCTACACAAACTGACCCCAATACACTCAGGAGTTCAACCTGAATGTTTATCAGACATGATTTCCATTGGACAGGACAATTACAGTTACAGGCCTCATGAAATGCTACTTAAAGTGAGCCACACTCACTTCACCCAGTTCAAAAGTCCATGTACAGATATTTTAGCACTAAACAGATAATGGCATTGTGATTCACCCTTACTACATAAATATCAAGAACACAAGAAATCATTACACTTGGGGGAAAAACATAGCGCATCCAACAAGAACAAAATGCATCTTTTAAAGCAATAAAAAACATGGTAGTTCACAGAAAGCTGCGATTCTACATGTTGATTTGGTAATATAACTGAGCCCAATGGGTCTTAGGGTTGTCTGGAATCCAGTTGGTGCCACTTTTAGTAATGTCAATTTCAACAGTACAGGCACTTTGATAATGTGGAGCCCTAAACTCGCCACTTTGGTAATGTCCATTAGGCAATTTTGATAATATTACTGAGCCCTAAGGATCTTAGGGTTGGCTGGGATCCAGTCGGTGCCACTTTGGTAATGTGGGACACCTTTCGAATCAATTGTCAATTGGGCAACTTAGGTAATGTAACTGAGCCTACCGGGAGCCAAATGGTGCCATTTTGGTAATGTCAGTTTCATTAGCATGCGCACTTTGGTAATGCGGGACCTTAACCTGGCCACCTTGGTAATCTCAGGCACCTTGGTAATGGTATACAAGCCTCCTTGGTAATATACCTGAGCCTTATGGTCCAGAGCTGGGGGGGTGGGTTGATCTACTGTATGTACCCTGATGGGAATTTTACTTGAAGGTCAGGCACTGGCAGTCAGGAGCAACTGCCCAACCTGATGTTTAGCAGCTGTTTTGAATGGGATGGGGGGATCTGTCTGCCACAAGTAATGACTTCATCTACCAACATGGCTCAAGCTTTGGAGTAGGTTGAGGAGTGAGGACGAGTAAAGTCACGGCAACACAATCACCAGAATGAGGCCCTCACTCAGAGCTTATTGGACTGTGTTAGGAAATGTGTGGAGAAGTCCGATCCGACCACTGTAGGAGGTTTGTGGACGCGTGGCTCATTTTGATCAGCTGTCTGAGTGATTCCTACTGATTTGCCAGTGAAAAATTCTTGTATTTATCAAAAAATATGTAACTGAATCAATTTTGAAGGGTAAATAAACCACGTCTGGGCCTTTTTTTTGTTGGATCTTTGATGTAGAGTGAACCTAATTCATGACCAGTAGAATTCATAAAATCGTCTAATCTATTCTAGTCTATTTTGTCTTTGTAGAAATACGTGTATTATTGGGTGTGCATTGCTATGCTGATTATATGTTGAATGTAGAAGTGTTGTTAAAGGAGCCCCAACAGGCTCTGATATTTCGTAAACTATAGATTTCAAATATATTATTGTAATTAATTTAAATATTTCTATATAAATATTTAGATATTAGAATTATATCGTTTTTTTATTTTGACTGTTTTAAATGTAAGCTTGTCCAAGTCTTCTTTTTATTTTTAACTTATATTAATTGCTTTTTGGTTTTATTTGAATTTTTTCCTTTTTATTAAATCATTATTTCTTTGTTTGTTTGTTTGTTTATTTTTTTGCCATTCACCTCGGATGATTTTACTGTTTAATATGTAGCTTCTTCTTTTAATTTAACTGGACTTTAACTTAACTCAATTAAAAGTTGTAAATGCTCAGCTGCATTAAAAATGAGAGTTTCTGATGTATTTCTGAGTGAACATAAATGCCATTCATTGATATGACATGTTAAAATATTTAGAATTCTCCAATATCGAGCATTTAGGTCACATTTTTAAATATTTGGGACATTTATCCCAACCTGTAGACTGTACCAGTCAAAAGTTTGGAGACACTTGCTGATAATAATTATCATCATCTTAGAAAATATTTGATCCTTGGGTGACCATATCTTTTGTTTTAAAACAAAAAACAAAAAAAAACACTGGG
>NC_132892.1:2208885-2213885 GCF_030463535.1 Salminus brasiliensis | reverse complement strand
TTTCTAGAAGAAGTTCCTGCCAGGAATTGAAGCTGTTGATGTTCACAAGCCGTGAAACCCGCTGGCACTCCCTGTTCATCAAAGTCGTCTTTTGGCCACAATTCTGAGAAGAATTTCCTGTCGACTGGGATTTCTGCCACTGCTGGTAGACCCTTATGACCATCTGCTTCCATACACCTGCAGCTACTTCTTTCACACTATGATCAAATGCACATCCAGCGAGACGTTTACTGCACTGCACTTTACTATTCTCAATGTCTGAGTACTGTCACACACCTCGCAGGTCATCTATAACGCATAGCGCCATCTGTAGGAGCCTGAAGTTATTACCACCTTAAACAAGAGATGATGAGACAGAATCCTATTTCCATCCTATGGTGGAAAAACAGAATGTGAGTGGGGCTTGGTAACGTCCTTCTGAACCGAAGTGCTACCAAATCTACACCATTATCTTGAATTCCAGTACTTTATGCTTCACAACAGTGTCGTGCCACGTGCAACTGAGGGAAGCTCTGATGAATCTGACTCTCCTTTGGAGAGAGACACATGGGTTGAACTCAGCTGGAGATCAGTGAGCTCCGGAACTCCGGAAAACAAAAGAATTCCTCAGAAGAGTTTCCGAACATGCATCCCATCCCAGCGTCTATCCCTCCGAGACCTCCGCAGGCATCATTTCCAGTCGCATCATGTCTACTAGAATAGCAACCAAGGATCTCTCAGTGTTCAAACCCCTACCTTATCAGATGTGACCTTTTCCATCACCCCAATTTATTCCCATTTAATCCACCCTCCTTTTTTTAGGTAATCATGGAAACCAGCTGGAATTGAATGTTCAAACACTGTTCTTCATCTCGTCTTAACCCCCCCTTCCTCACAGTGCCAGCTACAAGACCACGGCTTCATCTTTCTCCGAGCCTTTTGCTTACTTTCAAGCTGTTGGTCCTTGCTTCGTCTCGGGAGACTCCCTCTTGCTTTCCGCAGATCCGGATCTCTTCAAAGCAAAACGCCGGTTACATGTAGATCTGACTGCGCCGCACTTTCTTTAGGTTTAACTGAGATGTTTTGCGCATTAATTAATTAGGTGAGTAGATGCTCGACATGCATCGCGGGCATCAAATTATCCTGGAAGCTCTTTGTTGTTAGACCGTCCCTGAGGTATATATGTGAGAACGAAAGCAGCAAATTAGTGCTCTTGTCCATAGAGTGAGTACTTTCATTACAAAAATATTAATTAATTATATTATTAATTAATTTCTTCACAGGCATCAGTGGAGGCCAGTCCGGATTACGGTTTTCATTTGTAAGTCGAGTGAAAGCTCATCTACTAACTGTCTTGTCTAAATCCGTGCCCGGGCGTGGCGTCGGATGGCATGCGTCATGGGAATAGCTGACACAACGTTCTCCAGTATTTTAAAGGTGGCCAAGAATCCACCTGTTACATGTTTTAAGCTCGTCTTTGATGCATAAATAGTAAAAAGATTTTAGGTTGGGGTGAAAAACCGTAGACATAAACGTCTTGAGGCTGCATTGGCCACTGGATCAGGTGCCAGCGTCGCCGCCATGTTGGTCCAGGTAACTTCCTATATTTCTAAGGAGATTGTACTTGGAAAATAAAGGCCTGCTTCGTGTGCAGCTTGGTCCAAACTGGAGATCTTAGGGAATTACCTTTCCCAGGTAAGAGTGGGCAATTGAATTTGGTTGTATTTGGCCATTATGATATAGTGTTAAGAGCTATATAGTTTTACATTATACTATTCACTACTAGCTATGTTATTTATTATACTACTATTCATACCACATATACTAATTACTATTGTTAATTCATTAATTCTTTTTATTAGACTACATATTATTGTATTTATAGGCCAAAAATAATAGTATGTTTTACTGCTGTACTATACTGTACATTGTTGTACTATTACTACTACATTAATACTATTATTGTATTATTACATTATATGATTATATTAATTATTAGACTACACCTTGTTGTATTTACAGATTAATAATATGTAATAATAGGCTTAAATGCTGTACTATACTGTATATTGTCCACACGATTTGGTTTGTATTTATTGCACTTTTATCTCAATGATTGTCAATTATTCAAATCTACATTTCACATATGTTTACATATTTACTATATTATGTTTCTATTATAGTGCTATTTATACATCATATATATGTGCTATTGATAATCTAATGTTATTATTCAATATTATATTATTTATTAGACTACACTATTTTGACTATTTATAGTACAAACCCTACTATCTACCAGCTGTAGTCCATCATGATCACCAGCAGGAAGTTAGGAGGCCTTTGGAACATCCAGCAGTGGGTATATGTATATTTCTCATCCTGGATGTCTTTATTTCAGAACCCACCCAAAAGAAGTTCATTGCACGCTCACTTAAACAAAGGCCCAATATTGCAGCGACTTACATGACCATGCGAGGAGCGTAGGGGAGCGTAGGCAAACTTCCCACCACAACCGTATGCAATATTACAACGGACCCATGCTGTTCCCATATCCTGCCATTAAAATGCACTGCAAGTCTGTGGCAGCCCATTTCCTGCCGTACGCCTGGCAGCACGCCACTGTATGTCCTGAGGCCCCGGTCCCTCCCTGCTGCATTTCTCCATGCTCCAGGTTTCATTGCGGCCCCCTCAGTGTGTAAATAGCAGGATCTCCAATAAGAGAAGAGCAGCGTTTGCTCAGAGACAATGAAACAGGCTGCTTGTTTACCCTGCAGTACATGGGCTTCCCATGGCCACCAGCTTCATATTCATCCCGGCCACTCATGCAGCGTGCCTGAGGGCCGTGCCCCTGGGGCCCTGCTCATCATAAAATGTCACGCTTTTCAACAGTCAATGGGCTTTTTTTAAGGTGGAGCAGCTCTAGCAAATGCGCTCCTGCTAACATCCTAGCATCGCAACACGGCCCGGGCCTTCGCTCGCCGAGCGATTTCTCGGACGAAAAAAAACACAACAATGCGTCGTGATATGAACTCGCTCCTCCAGCCATGGTTGTCTAGGGGGTTGCCATGGCAACAACCAAGATGATGGAGGATTTCATGAGGACCCACCACCTCACCTGCTTAGGCAACTCCCC
Organism: Salminus brasiliensis; assembly: GCF_030463535.1. Lineage (NCBI taxonomy): Eukaryota > Metazoa > Chordata > Actinopteri > Characiformes > Bryconidae > Salminus > Salminus brasiliensis. The sequence continues at coordinate 2,210,770 of NC_132892.1, read as the reverse complement.
ACACATACACATTGTGGTCAGGAAGGCCGTAGAACCTGGGTAGGACCTCTTCCTGCTGATTCTTCAGGAGAACCTTCCCATCCCGGATTCTCCCATTCCACCACATCCCAAAGATGTTCTACAGGGTTCTGATCTGATGACCTGGAAGAACCAGCACTGCAGAACACTGAAGCTTATTGTCAGGTTCATGAAACCAGCTTGAGATGACCTCTTCTTCGTGACATGGTGCAGTCGTGGTCATGAAGGTATGCACATGGTCAGCAACAATCCTCAAGCTTTCAAGCTATGATTGACTGGCGCTAACGATCTACCTATTCCCCACACCATTACACCACCACCTCCCCCAGCCTGAACTGGTGACACAAGGCAGGTTGGGTCCAGGAAAGTCCATGGACTCAATGTGTCCAGATTCATCAGACCAGGCTACGTTTCTCCAGTCTTCAGCTGTCCAGTGTTGGTGAGCCTGTGCTGTGCTGAGCCACTGCAGCCTCAGCTTTCTGTTGTGAAGCCCTGAGCATTCGGAGATGTGGTTAACTGGGTTACTGTAGCCTTCCTGGTCTGTTCAGCTCCAACCAGTCTGACCCTTCTCCGTTGACCTCGCACTCTCAGAGTCAGTTGTGCTGAAAATCCCAGGATATCAGCAGTTCTGGATGTACTCAAACCAACCCTGACCCTCTGACCTAAAGATGCTGGCCTGTATCTACATGATTTTCAACATTGCTGCACAATTGGCTGGTTAGATAAAGAATGAATGAATGAGTAGCTCACTCTGCCCACTCTGGTTTGGCGCTTATTGTTAAACCATGTGATCAGAGAGTTGTGCTGAAGACGGTCTCTGTCTCTATCTCCATGTGGATGGACTACTAACACAGCCAACAGTGGCCCCACACAAACTCTCCCAGCAGTGCTGACCAGCTTGACCACTCCTGGCCTCAGCCACATCCAAGGCTGCTGGTACAAGAGTGCACAATTGGCCGTGCCCTCGCTGGGTTTTAGGGATGGTTTGATTCTTTAAACCCTGCCAGTACAGTGAAACGCAAGCCAATCATGGACATCTGTTGGGTCACACAGAACTGAGCAGTTAGCTCTTGGCACTCTTCTCCAAGCAAGAGATTGTGGATAAAATATAAAAGATATGCTTATATTTTGGAAAATGTAGTATTACGTATTCCACAGCTATTATATATTATTTATTTTATTATATTTGTTATTTTATTTTATTAGATTTATTGTTATTCTTGTTTATTTATTTAGTTATTATAGTGTATACTACTACTAATAATAATAATTATTATTATTTTATAATTACTTGTTCATTCCAGATAAAGTTGAGGTATAAAATATCAAATGTTATGTTTTTGTAATTTTGTAAAAAAAAAAAAAATATTTGTCTTTATCATTTTCTTCCATTTTTATACTTCCTGAGAATGTTTATACATGCTAATGTAAATCGATATTTTATTTATTTAGACAAAGTTAAGAATTACTCACAACATTTACTTATAACAAATAAAAAAGTGTGCAAGAATAAACTAAAATATTATAGTTATTTATTCCTGGGAGGCTTTATATATGGTATAAAATGTATATATTTATTCATTTATTTATATGTTAACGTTTAACAATGTTTTGATTTAGTTGTTTGTTATTATTTATTTTATTATATTTTTAATATATTATTATTTTTTCAATCCTAAGATTGTATTAAAATATATATTTGTGTTTTATTTTTTTGGATTTTCAAAATGAAATTTTTTATTGAAAATATTTATTCAGTTCTAGTAGAAAAAAAGGCCATCCAGACCGAGTTTAATCTGTGTCCAGCAAACGGACTCATTAGATGTTAATGGACCAGCGGTGGTTTGCGCTGTGTGGAAGTATTGAC